>NC_080465.1:76713139-77013139 GCF_028018845.1 Melospiza georgiana
TCCTTCCCTTCCTTCCCTTTCCCTTTCCTTTCCTTTCCTTTCCTTTCCTTTCCTTTCCTTTTCCTTTCCTTTCCTTTCCTTTCCTTTCCTTTCCTTTTCCTTTCCTTTCCTTTTTTTTTTCATTTTTTTGGTGAATGTGATCAAGATCCTTGTTTCTGGGCCATTTTAAAAAATTGTCAATCTTTCAAGGAAAGAAACCCAAATACAAAACAACACAACCTCCCCTCAAAAATTAACATAGGCAGGTTTCTTCCCCACAGCCTGTTCTTCCTCTGAAAAATCCCCTGTAGTACAAATACATACAACAACACACATACATAAATTTTGTTGTTTGTGTAGTTTGCTTTGCAGTCTAGGCACATAAAAGATCAGGGGACCCAGCTATCTGCTGATACTTGATGGAGACCCACAGGTTCTGGGAATCTTGGATGGATCTGGAAGACCACCATTGCACTAGCGAAAGGCCTCTTGCTGCCAGGGTTGGAGTTTACTCCTGTGGGTTCCCAAAAAGCAGAACCATGTCATGCTATTGCCCAGAGCACAGAGATAAATTCTCCCAGTGCAGTGAATGCTGTTATTGTGATTCACAATGGGGAAATGATACTGCCCTCTGCTTTTAGGAGATCTATCATAAAGAGAGCTCTGAACTTGACAAAGTTCCTAGTTTTGACATTGATAAGAGAAAAATTATAATCATAATAATTGCAAAATTACAGTAATGATAACAATAACAGCAATAAGAACAGCAGTGGTGATTTACTGTAGTGATTTATCTCTGATGATGAGGGTAATAATAATAAGAGCTAGTTCTCTGTGAAAAATTCTGTACAAAATGCATGCTTCCTGACTGCATCTTTTGTTAGGCTTGAAAATCTACTGCCAGTACCCCACCCAAATATGGTTTTACAGTATATATTGACTGCACTGAATGAAAGTGAATAAATAAATAAATGAACATGTTTTGAACTCAGACTTATACGAAATTTAACTGGCCTCCTCGGCCTGTGTTCTTGATAGGCATGCAAAAACCATGACAGTGTTAATGGAATGTTAATATATTCTTAAAATGCTGAGAGAGTTGCCTTTGAAGTGATTTGAAATTAAAAAAAAAAGAAAAAAAAAAAGGGTGGGCTGGAAGGAAAAGAAAGAGAGCAGAGAGGGGAAGGAAAGAGAGAGAGAAAATACATATATATGGAGAGAACCAGTTTGATTGTGGGGTTTCAGATATTCCCTAAGGGGAAGGACAGAAGGACTACGAAACAGCTCTTTCCCTTTATCATACAAGCAATTACTGGCAATTTGTTCTGGCCAGTAAAACTTCTGATATTATCATGGTTGCTGAGTAATTTATCATCAAAGTTTAATGTGAAAACAGGTGACTGTGTAATCACCAATCTAGGAACAGAAATAGAATCGTTATTATTTCTGCCTGAAGAGAGGGGTTCTTTTTTTTCCTTTTTTTTTTTTTTTTCCTTTCTGTCAATTGACTTAACGGCCAAAAGGCTGTTCATCACATCACCATGAATTATAAAACCTCTATTAAATATTCATAAAAGTTTGAAATGAATGTGTGATAGAGATGAAAGCCAGGCTAATTTAAATACCTACCAGACCTGTCTTAATTACAGAGGTAAAATGAGATATAAAAATTATAGCAGCAAGGAAAGGGGAAAAAAAGTTGAAACAGTTCATTCCCTACATTATGCGCATCTTCTTTTTAACCGGTGATGTGTAATTTGTACACAAGCTGAAGTGCACAGCTCTATTGAAAGAAATCAGTTTTTAAGATCCATTCTTTTTACTAATGGGACATTTTTGGGTCTGTGGGAAGTGATACTTTAACATGAACTTGTTTCTTGGTATGCATTTGTCTGACTGTGTGTGGGCATGTGTAAGGAAATTGTTCAATTAACTTTAAAATGATAGAAAGAAAACTAATGGGTGTCTGCAGTTGTGAGGCTGAAATACATAATGTTAGGAAAAGTTGAAATGTGCAAATTCTCCCTCAGATAAATAGGTCTGTACTTGCTCAGTCTCCTGGTCCTTATTGGATACTGTGTGGGATGTTTGAAGAATGAATCTGTCCATGAATAGAGATCCAGGCTTAATTATGTCTAACATCCTTTGGTTGGGGCACCACAGAGGGGTTTGTTTAAACACACAGACTGAGGTGCAGAATCAGGCCTTTGCTTTGCACCACAGTTTGTCATCTTCACAAAGCTGGCAAAAAAACCAACATTTTAAATGAACAGGTCCAGGACTCACAGGGGAAAATGCACAGCCATTCTGGGATATCTAAGTTGTGACTGCTTTCACTTGGATTTAGGCTATCATGCAATTGTTCAGACCTCTTATTTTGAGCATCCAAAATGTTCTTTTCCTGAGAAATCAGGCTTTCTAATGTATGAATTATCCTACCCCAAATAATTGTTAATTAGGTGCATGAGTTTGTTTTTTTTTTTTTTTAAGAGGACTGACCCGATTGCAGTTTTCAGTAGCAAATATGTGAAGTTAGATTCCAAAACCTTGCCACAGCTACTACACCATGTGTCTTTGATAGCTGCAGTCTGGTAATGAAAGCAAAGTACAAAGATTGAGCACAAAACCCACAACTGCCTAATTATTGTTTGTATTAATATTTGACTTTGAGATATTTTGATGAAAGAGCAAGTCGACGTAGTCAAAAACATGACATTGTGGCATTTCTCATTTAGAAAAGATATTATATTTGATAACATATAGTTAGGAGTACTCTAGGGAAGGTAGATAGACTTCTCAAATATATTCCAACCCTTTTCCTGTGTTACTAGTTTTCCAAGTAGTAGTAGTAGCAGTAGTAGTAGTAGTACTAATGTGCTACTATCACTACCACTATGTTCTATCACTTCTACTACTATTAAACTGCTGTTACTCCTTTTTTGTTCCAGCACTAATTCATTTTCCAAGTATGGAGAAATCTTCATGTTCCAAAAATTAAGCATTCACTTAGTAAATATTCTGGCTAGAGATGGGACTCAGTTATTCATGTAGCATTTTCCCAAGCCACAATTTATGACAGGGAAATTCAGCACAGTGTAAAAAGAAAGCCAAACCTCAAATCCTCTGAGAAGCAAAATTCGACAGAAAAAGACAGCTGAAAGTTTGTCTTCATAGTTATCTTATCTAGGACATGCAATCTATTTAGATAGAATTGACTTATTTTACTTCATTATTCCCCATGTCTCTATGATCGACAGATTAGGTTTGTCTAATAGCAGGACTTGAGTTGATTTCATAATTAGCATAGTTCTATGTCTCCAAAAATTCTTTGTTAGAAAGGACTTTTATGAAAGAACTAAAGTTTATAAAGAAAAGGGGAGGATAGCTTTGCTGACATCCTAATAATTACAGATTTGGACTTCCATCAAACTTAATCTTCAAAAGAAGTCCAGCTTGCCTTGATTCCAAGGAAAATTAACTGGGTAACTTTAATGAAGTGCAGCCTATATATTTGTACACCACTCTCTCTTGTTTCCTTGTATGAAGAGTTTTGAAATATGTTTATAAGATTATGTAGTGGCAGAAGAGTTCAGATTTAAAAAAAATATACTCAGAGGTCTCTTCAGAGTCAATATTCAAAGTAAATTTGAGCTAAGCTCAAATGTAAAGCAAAAGCTTACCTGTTTGCTATAATTTATTTTAGTTTACTTCCTTAATCCCTTACTTGGTTCTGACTGGTCCCATGAGACTTTTAGTCTTATTCCTAGTATAGAGGCAGCTCAGGTAAGAACCTGAATAAGTAACCATCACCAGAAAATAACTACTGCATTGGTTCTCTGGAGGGAACTGAAAAAATACCCCTGGAAAAAATTTGAGAGTATTTGCATTCTGTTTCTGACTCTAAGAAAACTTGGGCTAAGGGCTACTGACTGGCTAAATTGCACTTCAGTCCTAATTTAGCAGACACTAAACAGGAACTTTGTATCTAAATTTGGTTTAAGACAGTTTTCACACAAACATATTCTGACTGAAGCCCACTACATGCAGCATCTTTCTAATGCAATTTCCATGTGAAGAGATGTAGATTTTGACCAAGTACCATGACTGTTCTGAAATACAGATAATGAAGTCTCAGGATCCAACCTGCCACATGTGGTTCTGTCTTGTCTTGTTCAGTCAACACGGAATATTCTGCACAGGTCACCAGAAATTATCAGGAGACTGAGGAGGTGACTTCAGACATGCTTGTCAAGTGGATACAGTTTTTAAAACCTTGATCTGAAGGCATGAATCCTACAGTATTTTGGGGTGGGACTGGGAGAGGGAGCTAATGAAATACCATTAAATTTAGTTGCCTGAAGCCCTGTCTTTTTTCCCTCTAGCCAGATGTAGTTAGCTGAAGTCTAACAAAGGTTTCTGCAGCAGGTATTTCATCTGTCATATCAAAACATTTTCAATACCCACTACCAATGCAACACTAAATTTTGGTCTCACATAAATGTCAGCCCATTTATAATTTTGGGTTGCAGTACTGCAAAAGGGAGATGACAAGCTTGTATTTCACACTTGCTATTGAAATGAATAAAAATGACTAGTCCCGTAAAAGAAAGGCTTTGAGGAGGAGTTTGTGTGGGGTTGTGTGTGAAAGTGTGTGTGCTCAGGCTCGCTTGTGCTTTTCAGAAAGAATATTCTGGCAAGCGTGTGGTGATTTGCAAATCTGTTCCCATAGAAATTTCACCCAGGGTGCTTAAAAGACTAAAGCTGGGCTATCTTGCTAATATCCCCAATTAAGGTGTGATATTAGCAGCCATGCATACCTTGGTTAGAGGTATTGGTGTGAATAAGAAGGACCTAAAATGGATGAGGGAACCTGAATGCAGTGGCAGGGATAAGATCAGGGATAAAAATTAATAGGAGATGGAACTCTCTCTTCAGGTGACACAAATGCACACTGCTGGAAAAAATAGCAGGCACTCGTTCATAATGATCACCACCTAATTGGAATCATTCTTTTGGATACATATCTTTAACAAAATGGTATGTTTAATAGAGATGGTAATGCAGTGCAGGACGTGAGACCTACTAGACTGACTGAGCATCTTATTGAGCTGCACAGAATGTGATGAGCACTTATTTGGATTCCACTTACACATAGACCCAAAATAAAATCTCAGAAGTCAATATTTTATCACCAACCCCACTGTCAAAAAAAATTTGATAGAATATGTGCATATGGTGTGTATTTTTTCCTCTTAATGTGAAAAAAGAAATACATCGTTATATTTTTCAACATTTCCCACTTAAAATAAGAAGGAAAAAAAGGGCAAATAAAATGTCAGTATATAAGAGAAAAGTATAAATGGGTTTGAATTTTTGAGGTACACACGCTTCTCAGAAGCTGGGGTATTGAAAACTCTGTGATTCCAGGGTGGTATAAGGGTGTTTTTTTGGTTGAACTGTAAAGTCCAAAAGCAACTCTCATTTACCCTGTTATATACAAGACACAATGTATATGTGACAAGCAGGTCTTGGTATCAACTCCAGAATATATCAAGAAGGAAATAATGAAGCACTCTTTGAGTAAAATACTGCGGTTCACATTTCAAAATGCAGTATGATTTGTATGATTTCCATAGAAAAATGTTACATTTTTGAAAAATAGATAAAATATTTTAGAGGCTTAATTTGTTGTTTTAGAGCTTAAAACTCCACATTTCTGTGTGTTTATTTTTGACAAGGTCTACTTTTGAGAAAGAAGAAAAAAAATTATTTTTGACTACATGATACATTTGGTCTGAAGACTGCTTCTACAAAACACAGACCTGAACTGGGGAAAAGGGACTAGAACCAACACTGACACACTAGCTGACCTGACAAAATATGTTAAAAAGTCATTCTCTTCAGTCTCTTTCTCTGAACTCTTTTTTTTTTTTTTTTTCCAATGGTACCCAGTTTTAGCATGAGCATTGAACAACCATCACCCCAAAATACAATCCAGGAGAAAACTGAAACCAGATCTGCTACTCTTATATCAATACACTAGTCTAACAGAACCTGATCTATATTACCTGATCTAATTAAGGATGTCCCTGTCCATGGCAGGGGGTTAGATTGGATGGCTTTAGAGGCACTTTACAGTCCAAATTGTTCTATGATCCTGGGATTCTCTAATTGCTTATTTAACTATCTTATTTAATGTAGATTTCTAAAGCTATCACATAAATTGGGATGCAAATAAGTACAGGCAAATTTGCTACACATCTTCATGAAAGAAGTGTTTGTTTCTTTCCAGTGATCATTAAAAATGATTAATTATGTGCATGGGTCTACACTCTTGAAGTCTGGAGCTGGGTCATAAGATTTTTGAGCATCTATTTAAAAAGGGATTTAACAATTACAATCATTTCTATCCTAAAAAGTGGTCTCTATTCCTCCTACAAAACAATAACATAAGCACCCAGCTTCAAAAACAGCTCTGATTAAGGAGTGGTTTTCCTTACTAGGAAAGTTTTCTTTCGTAGGAAAAAGCTGTGTTTCAGATTTACTTAAACACTTGGAGCTGCTACTTTTCATTTTAGATTTGGTGTCAAATTTGCAATCCAAATAGCCATAAACTTATACACTAATTTTGTCTCCGTCTATATGAGGAAACTGTGTAAGTCTTTCAACTCCAAAGCAGACTAAAATCTTCTTTTTTAAGTAAGAGAATGTTTTGACTGAGCAGCATGAATATTATGAGAATAATATATTTTGATGAAAAAAGTAATAAATATACCACATATATATATGTATTTATCTTATATAAATTTGCACTTATTTATATCCATCTATATATGGAAATATATATGAACAAGAGAATGTCATTATTGCAAAAGAAAGAAGGTTTTTTTATCCATCAAAGCTCTTTTATCCATCAAGTTATGTTGGCAGATGACTGGTCCTTGGCACAATGTTTATTTCTTTGACCAGAAGATGAGAAGTTACTCAGCCTAACAACAGTAATTGCTGCATGCAAAAAAACAAAGAGTGAGAAGCTGAAAAAAGCAGCAAGAACAGAAACAACAAATTTAGGTGTGAAGGTCTCAATTCTGGATCCAATGGGGAAAATGTAATTAGAAGTAAGTCAATTTGGGAGGGGACAGGAACAGAAGAATGCAGGAATCAAGGTGGTTGTGGGAAGAAAACTAGAGCAGATAAGCTGGGTAAAGACACTGCTCCCTGTCTTTGCTGCTCCGTGTGAAGTGCACGTGTGTGTGTTTGTTGGGCCACATGTGAACCTCTGCTACCTGCCAGGCACTCAGGCAGCTGCTGAGTCCTTGAGTGCTCAGGACTTAAAGTCCACAAGATACTGACTGCCTTAAATCCACTGTGTTTTTTAGTGGATAAATATCTTCTAATTTTAAGGGGAATGAAGGGATGGTGAGAAAGTGATATACAGCGCAATTTAGTTTGTTGAATTCTTCTTTTGCACTTACCTTTTTTGTCAGCTGCTGCTTGGTGACCTCTTGGTTTACATACACTGTGGCATTAAAGCTATATTTTATGTTCCTTTGGAAAAAGATGAGCTGTCTTGTTTTGAAGAGCACATTGTTTTGTTCTGACACTGAGGTCAGCAGCTGGAATTCATCCGTTCCCTTAATCCCTGAAGTTGGTCCCTCTTCCTCCTCCTCCACCTATGTTAAAGTAAACCTGAAGTAGTTGTGTGTGCCTCTGACTCCCTTCTACTTGTTTTTGGAGGCTTCCAGGACCCTTAGGAGGAATGGACATAGAATTAGAAGGAATTTTCTGTGCTCTGTGTTCATCTCCTAGGGACACCAGTGGACAGCCCTGCTTGCATGACCATCTGAGGAAAGCAAGAAGAGACAGGAAGCCTGTCCCTCTCCTCAGGCAGGCCACATTTTAGTAGCTGTTCTTTCCCAGGCAAATGAAGTACAAAAGAATAATGTGTAGCTTTCTCACATCTGGCAATATGGAATATAATCCTACAGGTAGTGCCTCTGTGTTGACTGCAGGAAGGATGTCCCTCACCTGTTGCTAACAGGGCAGCTGCCCACGCAAGGCTCACCATCTACTCCAATTGCAAACCAGATTTTCAGAGATGCAAAGAACACAGGTTCTTTCTGCCTCTTTTGAATCTTCCCAAATGAGGATGCTTTGTCTCAAACAAGGTTCTTCCATCATGCCCTGGAGAAGATTTCCTAAGGCTCTGATCATGATGTGAGGTTTGTGGACAAGAGTGTTTGCTCCACCTCACAGCCCTGTGTGCCTTGAAGATATTCCTGCCCTGATGGCATTACATCTACATTACTAGTCCTAATTAACATAGGTGAAAATGAAAGAGGTTTTGCCTCACTAAGCAGGAGAGAACAAAGATTGAGCCTGACTTGTGAATGCATCTTCTCTTTCAAGAGTAAAACATAGAACTGTTCAGTACATCAGACAAAATTATCAGCCATCTGTGAACTGAGCATCAAAGACACAATTAAAATACCAACATGAATTCTCTTCAAATAATTTATAGCAATGCTTTGTGCACACATCTCTGTTCTTCCCTGAGCTCCAGGCCTCTCTGTAGTGATATTTTAATTTGCATCCAGAATATTGGAGGAAAAAAAAAGTTAATAATAATAATGGGAAGAATGTGGAGGAAAAAAAAAAGGAAGACAAAATTTTAGGTACATATAAGGTATCTTGGTTTTTATTTCACCATTAGAGAGTGGAAAGGTCAGTCTCAAAGTTACAGAGCTGCACCTAATCATCAAAAATAGCAAAATAGCAATGAGAGCAACAAGGTCAAGGGCAGTAATGGGTGCCCCAGAATTTTTCTGTTATCAAGAGATATTGGCAGCAATGTTCACTCAAAATAAAAATTTTCTTCCTCTCCTCCATACTCACTTTCTCTTCCTCTACAAGAAGTGAGAACTCACAAAAAATATTTCAGAAAAAAAAAAAAAAAAGAAAGAAACGAAAAGATGAAGAAGAAGGAGTTGCTGGCACAACTTTCTGGTTACACAGAGACTGAAATCAGAAACAGGAAAGCAGGGAAACAAGCAAATGCATAAAGATGCTGCTTTCAGCCATGTTGTTGGGTAACCGTGGGTTTATCAAATATTGACAAACATGAAATGATTGTAATCAGTCACTGTCAGAAGGGAACAGGTACCCTCCTCTCTTTTACAAATGATCCAATTAAAGGAAACATGTTGGCTATAAAAGTCAAAATCAACAATGCACTGTACGCTGACAGCCCATCCAACATATAAAATCAATAGTGCATTCTTCTTCTAGCCAGCACAAAGCAACAGTAGCAACTTTCCCACCTCTTTAGTCAAATATGACACTGTATCAATCGATCAAAACTTAGTATTTATTGAACACTGGCTTCTGAAGAATGCAAAATGTATTGTTCTTTCCTTATTTTATTTCAATAAAGTTTAACTTAAAGGCATAACACTTGAGAGTGCTCAACTGTTTTATTGTGGTTAGATATAGCCATAGCTAGCAGGACAGATAGATTTAAATGTATATTAATACATGGTTCTGGGAAATAGGTTACATTCTTTGCCTGAATGGGAATAACAGTCTTTCTGATGCTGGTTTGCAAGATCTTTTTTTTTTTTTTCTTTTCTTTTTCCTATTTTCTCCTTTGTCTTTTGTTTGTACCAAAATTTAGCTCTGCTTTGAAGCAATGTTTCTGTGGAAGAAAACTTTCTTATCCCACAGAGATTTCACCAATACAGGAAGACATGATAATTCTGCTGAAATTGAATCTGTGTTTGTCATTCTCCACTGTCCTTGACACAGGGGAAGAGTGTTAAACATGACTGTATGCCTGCATGTGGTCAAAACTAAGCTCAGGTAGGGTCCCTATAGGAAATACCTTAAGTATTTGTTAATAGCTTCTGATGACACTGTGTAATTAGCCTCTGTTATAGGTCAACTAAATATTATTTTAAGTAACTTCTCTCTGTTTAAACCCACTGGCAATGGCTCTATACTTTTGTAGCTAATTTTCCTTTCTTCTCAATGGGGACTAGGAATTCCCTAAGACAAGATTCAATTAAAACATTTCAGCAATTAAATGAACCAACAAACAAACAAACAAATGAAACTCTCAAAAGCTTTGTTTATGCAGATATAAGGGGGAGGGGAGGAGGAGTGTTTTCTTTGTTCTTGTGAGTTTCTTTTTCATTTGGTTCAAAAAGACCTCTAAGATCATCAAAGCCAGCCATTAAACCAGCGCTGCCACCTCTCCATTAAACCACATCCCCAAGCACCACAGCCATGTGTCTTTTAAACAGTCTCCAGGGACAGCGATTACACCATTGCCCTGGGCAGCCTGCTCAAATGCCCAACCACACTCTCAGAGAAGAAATTTTTTCCTTATATCTAGTCTAAACCTCTCCTGGCTCTCATTGAAGCTTTCTTCCATAATTCTATCACCCCTTACTTGAAAGCTGAGGCTGTGCCCCACCTGGCTGGGACCTCCTTTCAGGTCATTGTAGAGAGCAATGAAGTCTGCCCTGAGCTTCTTTTCAGCCACTCCCAGTTCCCTCAGCCACTGCTCTCAGGCCTGTGCTCCAGACCCTTCCCCAGCTCTGTTTCCTTCTCTGGACACACTCCAGCCCCCTCAGTGTCCTTCTTGCTGTGAGCAAACAAAGCTGAGCACAGATTCCAGGCGTGGCCTCAGCCGTGCCCCAGCACAGGGGATGGGCCCTGCCCTGCTCCTGCTGCCCCTCCATGGCTGACGCAGGCCCGGGGCCTTTGGCCTCCTTGGCCCCCGGGCACCCCCAGCTCGTGCCCAGCCCCTGGAAACCAGCACCCCCAGGGCCTTTCCCACTCAGCAGCTTCCCAGCCACGCTGTCCCAGCTGGAGCTGCAGGGGCTGCTGTGACCCAGGGACAGGAGCCAGCACTTGGCCTGGGTGAACCTCACACAACTGGCCCGGGCCCATGGATCCAGCCTGGGCAGATCCCTCTGCAGAGCCCCCCTGCCCTCCAGCAGATCGGCACTCAAACCCAGACATCATCCTTTGTCCCTCAGGACTGCTTCCCAAGGGGTTCTGCCAATAGTCTCCCTAAACAGGCTGAACTGCCCTCGAGAATTCCAAGGTAACAGTTCTGCTGACTCCCCTCGTCAGTTCTTCAAGAATGAAAAGCTGTGTAATTTTGTGATTGCTATGCCCATGACAATATGCAACCAGCACGTCACCCACGATTCTTTCACTGCTCTGAAACAAGAGGTCTGGGTAATTCCTGATTTGAGCAGAACGGATCTGATCTGCAAGCTGCTGATATCTCTGGGAAAACACTTCAGCTGGGTTCAATCACACCCTAAGACAATCAGACTTTTTATTTTCTTTGCTGAAATTCAGAGTTCATAAATTATGCACATCTCTGATATAATGGACATTGCCTAATTTCTCACATTGGCTGCTTGATTGTCATTTTACTTTTAAATCACTAGCTTTCCCAATTACAAGGCAAACCAGTTCATAAAATATTGACGTCTCAAAGAGACCTGCTTGTACCAGTTGAAGAAATGTGTGTCTAATTTTAATATGCCACTTTTCTCTTTCCTAGGAACATGGACAGTACCAACAAGGAAAATGAATGACTTTTTCATCCTTTGTTCTTATAAAATGAAGTAATAGATTGTACATGTGTTCATATTAGCTTTATATCTTATAAACAAAAATTGCAGTTGTAATGGGCACTGTCAAAGATATGTTTTCAGAAATATGATTTTTTCCTGTTGGTATTCAGTGGTATCAAAAGGAACACCAATTTTCATAGAATATAGCTGACCTCTCCAAAGTGTTTTATTTCTTATTATTTAACTGCTTCACCAAGGTTTGAAATATATGAGAAGTCCAGGGAATGTATACAACAGACAAAAATTTGTCTTGCATTTTTAGATTTCAAAAATTTAATATGGAAATTTAGCAGCATTTTTAAAAGGCAGCATCAAAATATTTAAAATCCAGAAAATTATTTCTTTTCTTTTTTTTTTTCCTTTTTCAAAAACTGCATCCATACCTTAAGAAGTACTATACATTATTTTACTATGTTAGCCAACTGGTATGTAACAGGCTAATTTTCAGAAATTTTCTCTTTAAATGGTTACTATGCAATTTTTGTGATTTAATAAATATAAATGAAAACTGTTATATTAAGAAATCACATATGCAAACCTTAACAACAAGAAGCTAAGACTTATCCAAAATAACACAGAACTGACCAAGAAGAAAGTTTTAGGGTCTTGGAAGATAATCAGTTCAATCAAATCAATTCAGAATAAGGTCTTGTGATAAAATCAGATGTATGCAACAGTAAATAAGCTGTTAGATTAAAATTCTTTTGACGTAAATGAAGTACAGTCTAGACAGTAGCCTGTCTTCTGCATAAGATATTTAAAGATTTGACATTAGAATATGATGTCTACTTTTAGTGTTCATGATTCAGGATGTCGAATTAACAAAAATAGTTCAGAGCTGCATATACAAATTAAAAACAGCTAACAGATTGGAAAATGAAATCCACAGTGTGACCAACAAGGACTAAACTTATGCAATAGGCTGAAAGAAAAGAGGTGATGTGCAGTAATTTCACATGTACTTAAAACTGGCAAAGATCTATGGTTTAGAAAAGGATAAGAAGAGCAAGCAGAGTCTGCTTCTGATCTGGGCAATAATGGCTTCAGGCCTAGAGAGATCCACAGGAGTGTGCTAATGCTTGCCCTGGGGTTCCTATATCATTATAGAGATCAGGATGGAGTTCCATCTGACCTTTGTTTGGAAGCCACAGCGTATGAAGGAGCTCCTGTCCTCCTGTGCACCGCTCTGGTCTGGAGTGATGATGCAGACAAGGTGTGCACCTGAATGCAGGAACTCAAAAATGTAGAGTCAGTCTCTCAAGGAAATGTGTGAAAGTTTAAAACAATTTCCCAATGAAAATGGCTGATGAATTATCAGTTCAAGAACTGATGGCCATATCAGGTTTAGGGAGTTTTATCTTTTTGGATAAAGTCATTATTTCTTGAAATCTGTGGGTTTCACATGTTCATCCACTATTTCCATAAGCATAAGGAAATATTAAAGCTTGCATTGCTATATACTTTTAATACTCAGAATTCTGCAGAAATCTGTCACTAGTAAGAAAATACTTCACAACATATAAGTACTTGGCAGGGTTAAAAGGATTTTTTTCCTGCACTGCATCTCATAACTTCAAGGTATCTATTTTGCAAAATGGCCAAACCAAACCAAGCAAAAAAAACCTCAAACAACACCAAAAGGGGAAGAAAAAACCATACCAAAACACACACACAAAAAAGCACAACAATAACAAAAAATATCCATAACATTAAGAGTATTTGGTGACAGATAATTCTTTTGTAAATAAAACTTGTGGAAAATTCTGATATTCATATATGATCTGTAGGCCTCCTGAACTTCAGCAGCAGTAGTAGAGTTAAAATAACTTTGACTGCCCTATTAGCAAGTTAACATTATTTTGACTTCATTTGGCAAGAGCAGCATTACTTTTAATATTGGCTTCAATGTTCTTCTGTGTCAGTCACATATTCTAAGTCCTCATCTATATGTACATAGATAATCTCTCAATATGATCTATTCTAGTCTTTTCGTACAGAAATTTTAGATATATCTTAATTGCTGTTTGTCTTGTTTTGAAAACTCTGCCAAATCATGCTTCCAGATCCAGAAATGCAATAAATGCACAACTAAAGTCTAATCCTAGAATCTAGATGAAAACCAAAGATAGAATTCAGACTCTATAAATTGCAGAATTTCAGCCCATTACTCTGTGATGAAGGATGTAGCACATTTTTAAGGTTCATTTATTTCCTCATGTACTGTTATTTTCAATCTCTGCATCAATATGAACAACGCTCTACCTTTGCTGTTCCTACTTTTAGTTTGTTCATAAATAGCTGTTTGGTGTTCTGCTTTTCCTTTTCATTCCCCTAAGATTACCTATACAAAAAGAAAAAAAAGCTTTTGAAACAATAAAAAAAGTTAAACTTTGGAGCAGATTTTCAGAGGATATTGTAAGGTCACTACTAGAATTTTAAAAAAGTTTAATAAACACCTGTTTAGGTCAGTAGTAAATTAATTCCTATTTTAGGATAGAGGCGTAAACCTTATGTTCCCTGATATTGTTTAGCTGTTTTGTTTATTTTGTTTTTTTTCCCTCCAACAGCATAGGTCCCTCTAATCTAATATAATCTAAATACAAGGGAAAAACACTGTTGAATTCCTTTCCTTTGGCGTCACTCTGTATTTTCATCCTGATGCTTCTATTTCTCTTCATATATCTTTTCTTCTACTCTTTGAATGTTATCTGTATGTCTTTAAGCATATGATTTTAATCTGCAGATCAAAGGAGTATTACTCAGTTCTGTATGTATATTCACAATTAACAATGAAGTGGGCTTTTTTGGGAGGACAAATTCTACCCTGAGAATGTGCTTTTGTTTTGTTAAGAGTTGTTGGCACACATTTTGCATGGTTTAGACTACAGACAAATATAGATGGATTACAGGGAATCTAGAGAGAGAAAAAGATCTTTTCTAACCTATTCTTGGATGCAATTGCAGGTGCAGCTGCTGTAGCGGCCTTTGTTTATCTTGTCTCTGCATTAAATACCTTACACTGAGGCAAAAGCTTCCTCACCTCTTAGTCTCTGGTTATTTAGCCAGTTAATTCAATGTTTTTCTCTTCGATGCCTGTCCCTCTAGAGAACAGCTTTTTATTGTACTTACCTGTCAGGGCCGAGCTCATACCAAGTTACTTTTGTTTGAGGGAGTACACATACCTAGATATCTAAGTACTTTTCTATTTTCTCTCAGCCTTTGAAACAGAGAAATAGAATCCTAGAATGATTTGGATTGGAAGGGATCTTTAGAGGTCATCTGGTGCCAATCCCGTTCTGCCATGGGCAGGCACACCTTCTATTACATCAGGTTTCTCAAGGTGCCGTCCAGCCCTCCTTAAGTGAACTGTTTAAAAATGTATTGCCTACCACTGCCTGATCTGTTGGATTTCGACAGTGGAGTGACTACATCAGTGGAAGGGTTTGATCTGCAGCCATGGAATTTAGGGGTCTGCTCATGCTAAGGTTGGAGGCACTTTGCAATGCTCAAGAATAGAGACATTGTGAATTTTAGCCATGACATTGTGATGATGCCTTATGCTGTGGGCTCTGTATGTGGCAAATGCTGATAATATCTGGGTATGCATTCAGACTGAAGAAAATACATTCTTTTTCAGTATTTGTGGCATGAAAGCTAATGATTTAGATACTCAAACATGCTTTTAAAAACAGCAAAATCATTATTAGACCTTTTCTTTACCGTTGATTCACTTGTAGTTACACAGGCATAGCTATTACTAATGAAATGTTAGGCATACATGTCGTTCTTTCATTTTTTTATAAATTTAAAGTGACAAATATCAGCTCAGCCTCAGAATTCATTATTCTAGGACTGAATAAAATGAGTACGTCAAAATAGTCATAGTGTATAAAACCAAAATGTGAGAAAAGCCTGTATCTTCTCTCCCAGAATGACTGGTCAGTCATATGGGGAAAAAATACTAAAAGCAATATATATACCTTCATTTTATATGTAAATCAGTAATTTGTGAATCAGTAAAATGTGATTAAGATTTCTTTCTAATCACCAGAATTAATTTGTACTGATGGAATTCTGCTTTCAGGAGCTTATGTAATCTTGTTTATGGCATTGGGGGAAGGACAAATAATGGTTTCTACCATCATTGATCTCAGTGAGTTTTATAATTTATTTTTCCATTGATAAGAAACCTGTGTTTGGTTTGATTTCAGGGAGATGGCTTGACAATTCTTTGAGCTTTTCCTCTTGCTGCTCGTCCAACCCTTTGCTTATAGAAGTCAGTGTAAGGATATAGATGCCTAATTTAGGGAATTTACATTTATGCCTGTTCCCACTTGAAGATGCCATTGCAGCCACTACTGAGTCACTGGTTCAACCTATGTTGTCTCTAAATTAGACATAATTTAGGCCCATGAATAAACTCACTGCAAGTTATGATCCTGCCTTTTCATACCTTTGAAAAGTCAAGATAGATGTAAAAATAGATATAAAATATAGCAGTAGGCAATATTTTAGGGGGGAAAAAAAAGGGCTAATCTTTATTTTCTTCTTTTCTGCCTGCAGGGTAGAAGTCCATTTAAAATCTATGGTTAAAGCCTAATTTTTGTCAATCAAGCTTTGTGTGCCTGTGTCCAGAGCTGCCCCATGCAGAGCCCCTGGTGTTTGTAGCTCAGCAAGTGTGCAAGAACCCATCTACGGAAATCAAGTCTGAGTCCAGCCAGGCTGTGACTTGGTCTTGTTCACTTCCCTGCTCAAGTGCATTTCTCCCTCCGTGCTACAGGAGAAGGAAGTGTGTTTTGCATAAAAAGAGAAAATGTGCTGGTAAAACAAGAGTTTTGGAGAAGGAATATAGAGCACCTGAGTCTAATTCCATTTTGAAAAGTCTTTGAAATCAACACAGTGTCTTCTTATAAGCAAGAAAAATGTTTGAATCCTTTGGAGATCTCAGAAATCCAATGCATAGAGTATGAAATGTGCTACAGTGTTCAATCTTATACTAATTATTATAGGTCCTAAGACTTCATGCATCTATGTCAGAAAAATGAAAAGTACTGGTATACTCGGTAACCGTGACCTTTACATACCACTGTAAAAGTGCAATCTTATTGGCAAGAAACATTAGAAAATGTAAAATACATATTTATCCTTTATGTTGATAAATAACTAGATTGGATAGATATGCAGATTGTTAAATACTTTGAAATAATATTTTCTTCAAGGAAGAGAAGAAGGAAGAGAGAAAACAGGAGTAACCTAACCCCTTAAATTGAATGCAGGGGACAGACAGATGATTTTGTTAAGTGCTGTGCTGAGGCCATCACTGTAGTCTTCTTGTAGCAAACAGAGAAATAAAATGTGGGCAGGCATTGCTTTTAGCAACCCAGATAAATCCTCATGCACCTTGAACATGCCAAGCTTATTTCATACCAGTCTTTAAATTTGCTATAGAGGTTTTGAAACAGAATTTATGTTTCTAAATGCAGTTATTAAAAATAAATCTGTGGTAATCTCCTCAGATTTCTTTTCTGTACACACATTTTCTAAGGCGAGGGAGTAGGGAGGAGGTAGTAGGTAGTGTCCTGAAGTAATGAATAACATGTTTTGAGGGCACAGAGTCTGCTTTGTCTAACTAGAAATGCTTTCTAATTCTGGGTAAGGAATATTGTCGAGTGGCTTATGTAGTATTTTCATGTATTTGCATATTTACTGATGAGGGAATAGTTGAAAACATAGCTACAAATAGATTCACACAGAGAAACCAATATGGAAAGGAAAAAAGAAAACAAACCAGACTTAAGTATGCCACACAAACGCACCACATACACAATGGTGTGTATAACAGTGAAACATATTCCACATAAAGGGGAAACTGGACCAGTGCAGGCCATTTATTTTTCATTTTCCCATTAATTTTAATTATGGAATTCAAATGTATTACACTTGCTTAAAAATTTTATGTTATGAATGCATGCTGAGAGCTTTGCAAAAGCACGTTTCAAACAATTCAATTTCCAAGATCTGTGTCTAACAAGAAACAGAGGAACTGGGACCATATCCTACCCAGGTTTAAATTATTAATATATTTTTCATAATTCTCCATTACCCTTCCTGGAAAACAGCACAATTCAAGTATTCTCAAGTGATGAAGGTTTCTTGCTTTTAGGTTTTGTGGGGTTTTTTTGCTTTCCAGATTCTGCTTTTACTTCCAAGTCTTACTTTTTCCTCATTTCAGAATTATTTTTTTTTTGCTGCCACTGCTGACATTAACCAAGTACATTATTCATTTATTTGTATATTGAAAGTGGAATATCCTCCTGAAGTTAGGAACCATCTTGTTTTTCCTACATGTAAACAGGAGTGGACAAAAGACAGATGTGTGCAGCATTTACCAACCCAGAGATTCCTAATGTGAGCCAGTGCATGCCACCCACACCTGGGGATGCACTCACATTCTCATTCACTCAGTTTACACAAATATGCTGGGCAGCTTCACCCCCTGACAAAGGATGCCTGCATGCCCTCGAGCACCCAGCTCTGTTACATTAGTTTTAATAGTATAAACAGAAAATGCAAATTCATACATACCCTTAATCCTACAGACGAAGGGCCTCATTTGCATACCCTTCATAATTTAATTTAATTTTTTTTTTGTCAAGAGTTGTGAATGCTTCATGTTTGCTTTAATCAGAATGTTGACATTTACACTGAAGCCAATTTCTCTTTTTCTATTCCATGTTTTGTTTAACCGTGACAAGTGACAGCAAACTGGAGGGAACAGACTTTTTAAATTGGCTCTTTGCCTGGAATGCATCATTTCTCTTGTAGCTGTTTCCCCACCGCCCACCCCCTCCCCGCTAGGCACTGCAAAAAGAAATGTGAAAACATACTCGGTGAACACAGGAGTGAGGTGTTAGTGCTTTTAGATAAAGATTTGTGTTGTATTTTAAAACTAGATTGCTGTATAGTTTCAAGCTATTAGCAAGAACCTATTACACCATCACTTTGGGTCCTTGGAGAGATGTGCTTAGTGTATTTCAGTAATTCAAGGCAAATAGAAAACCTACATGTGAAAATATTTAATGGCAAAGGCACCAACTGCTCAAGGCTGCTGAAGAGAGGCGGCACGCTTTCTGTTAACTCTTTCCTTGGGTTTTTCAAGGCAAGAGTTTCTGCTGCTCTCTCCAAGACTCTCAATAGGGCTCCAGTCTTTTGTGGATGTAGGAGGCTAAGAAAATTTCCTCTGACTTCTGCAGTGATCTGTGTGCTTGTAGGTGTCTGCTCACCTACCCTTGGCACTTCACTTTGCTCTTAATCTCTATCAGAATTCAGACATTTCAAGGTGCATCCTGAATGGTAATAAAGAAGAAAAATTTTCTTCATCAGAAAAACAAAAATGAAATAAATAACAGTAACACACACCACACCTCCTTGCTCCTGCCCGGTGGTAAATTCAAAACTGGAAGTCAGGTTTTTGGCTCTAACTGCTATGGGTTTACTCAGTGTTCAACCCTTCCTTTCATTGGGATAACATTCCACATGTGTCCAGGACCACTCAAAGACTGTAAGACCAGGTAATTTACACCATAGAATAACAGTTTTAGTATTAGTAATCAAATTTCTGGAAGTTAACAGTATTTTTTCCACAAGTACTTTTTTTTCTTTATTTCTATTTCCTTTTTTTTTCCTCCCCAAATGAAAGTGGAGAAACTAGCAATGTCCATGAAAAAGGTCCTCCACAAACTGCTGTTTGTCTTAGAGACCTTGGATAGACCATGCAGAGATCTTCCATTGGACTGACTTGCACAAACTTCTAAGTATGGAGATTGCTATAGCACTGGTAAAACCCCTGAGATTTAGAAGACACAGAATCCAACTGGTAAAATCTCTCTTTCAGGGTGAGGTCTGGTCCTGCCATGAACCATATGAAAAATGTCAGTGTGTCCTGAGGCACTGCTTCTGTACAGTGCCTGTTGTAATGAGAGCCCAACATTCCAGGTACAAAACAGGAAAACAGCACGTAGAGGATGGTAGAGAGAAGGGGTAAGATATGCGACAGAATCTTCTCCATAATGTGACTAAACAATTGATGAAGGAGTTTCCAGTGCTTTGAACACCACTTTCCATTTACTGTGAGTATAAAAGGCATTGAGCATACACAGCCCTGTGTACCACAATTGTCTGTGTCATATGTATCCATTTTCCTTTCCTAAAACATATCTATGTATTTATATTAAAAATGTACATATGATTTCTTTAAAATCTGCTTATCAAATATTTCTGTAACAACCCTTACATATAAAAAGATAACGTACCTGACAGATTATGACAGAGCTCGTAGAGGAAAAAAACCAAACAAACAGACTGGGGGAAAACATGCTGTGTGTTAATCAAAGGAAACACCTGAAGCTGACAAAATAACAGCTAAGGCAACAAAATAAATATGAACCAAAACTAACAACAGCCAGGAAACAAGGGACCAAAGTGATCTTTCTTACATTAGGTGTGAGTCAGGAGAACACACAGCAATTATTCAGCATCTATCATTCATATTTGTTTGCATTTGTACGATATCTGTCTGTGAGCTATGTACAATAAATACAACATTTGCTTCTGAGCCAGGATTTTGCATGTGCTAAAGCAGAGCTGGGAGAGTTTGGATAGTTTAGGAGCTGAATGAGAGAGAATTAAATACCTAGTCACTCAGTCTGTCTGTCTATCTGTCAGCCTAACTTTTGAGCTTATATGCTGAGCAGAATTCTGGTCTAGACATGAGCCAAATGTTTGATCTTGAAAGGGAACCTTAAATTCAGGGTAGAGTCTATGTCTCCAGAATCAAAAGGTGTAGGAAACCTGCAGTTAAAAAAGGTGTATCCAGATAAACAGAATCACAGAATAATGGATTGATTGATTGAGGTGAGAAGGGTACTCTGGGGGTCGTCTGGCCCAATTTCTCTGCTCAAGCAAGGAAAACTATAGCGAGCTGCCCAATGATTTCTGGATGGCTTCTGTGTATCTCCAAGAATGGAGTTGCTCACAACATCCCTGGACAACTGTGCCAGCCCTCAGTTATCCTCACAGCAAAGTAACACTTCCTGATATTCAGGATGAACCCTCTGCATTTCACTTTTGCCTATTACCTCTGGTCCAGGCCAAGAAAGAATCTGTACTTTTTACACCTTTTCTTTAGGTATTTATAATCCATTGATAAGATCCCTCTGAACTGTCTCTACTTGAGGCTTAACAGCCACAGTTCTCCCAGATTTTCCTTTTATGGCAGATGTTCCAGCTCATTTTTTCATGTCATCAGCAGACTTGCTGAATGTTCAGTCTGCTCCCTCCTTCAGACAACTGGACTCTTTTCTGTACAACATGGCTCTGAACTGCTCTATGACAAGAGGGAAATAAGCCTGTACACTGGTTCCCATGGATAAATGCTTCCTCTGAAACCCAGAGAACTTGTGGATGTCTTTCCATATGAATACCATAAAAATTGGGCTGCAGATAATTTATGTGAGCTCTCTTAATGGATAATTTTAAATGAAATGCAAAAATTGAACAAGAGGGATGGATACAGGGTAAGAATATTTGTAGGCTTATAATGATAAAACAAAAAGAAATTTGAAGTTATTTTATTTGGTAAACAGAAAGGAAGCAGACACAGTTACTTGGCATTCTAGGTAGAGCAGTGGGAAGCAGACAAACTGTTCTTCCCAGATTAGAAATAGGTGCATGTCATTAATTTATCAGGTTTTATTCTCAAGCAGGTAGCTGGTCATTTGCCAGAAAAAAGAAGTTTAAGTCCACTCAGGCATTTTCCTACTTGTGTAAGTTCTGCGCTTCAGGTAAGACCTGCAGATGCCAGTTTGTTACAGTGGGAGGAACCTCTGTTCTGGAACAAAGTAGTTCTCTCTTTGAAAAAGAATAACCTAAATTCACAAAAAAAGATTTAAGTTTTTGGAAGACCAGAGTTCTTCAGGATGATATGGAACTGATCCCTTCTTTTTGGCATCACCTGTATATATAATGCAGGGTCCTACCAGTCAGCATTGAATATACTGAATTTCCTTGCTGACCAATGGAGTATTGGTAGCACTCAAGTCCTGTCAGCCACACAAGTGAGGCCACACAGCTAATTCCCCCTGTGGACTTGGTTTCAAGTAAACAATTTTCCATTCAGGAATTCCTTTCAGAAGGGAAACTGCTACTTCCATGTGAAAAGTTGTAAATCTCATCAAGAGGGTTGTGTGGCAAGCTAAAAATATTCAGGGCCTCAGAGGACTCATACTTTCATCCCTCTCCTTTATTTTAAGGGTTCAGCTTATTTTAGGTAATTAATTACTGGAGAGTTGCCCATTAAATAAATAGATAAAGAAATACTGGGAGTTTTCTATTTCCCCTTCGATTTTCCAGCATTGAAGCTCTCAAACAGAGCAATACTGTTTATGAGAAAATTGAGGCAGTATGAAGCATATATTTTTCTCATTTTTTAATCATTAAACTGTATGTATTTTCATAAGAGACACTCATAGTTTACCCCAATTCCTTGAGCAAGCATGTGCTGACAGCCCATGTTTTAAACCCGGCTGGCAGCTCTGGGCTCTGCAGTCACTCACTCAGCCCTCACCATGCACCCAACAGGAAGGAAAATTACAAAGAAAAGGTAAATCTCTTGGCTTGAAATAAAAGGAGTTTAACAACTGAAATAACCCAAACGACATCATCATCCAAACAAAAAACAGGAAGGGTAAGGAATAAAACCGAAGAGAAACAAATGTTTCACATGTTTGCTCACATGATTGGGCACAGATCAATGCCCAGTCTGTTTTCCAGGAGTAAGCAGTGACTGACAGCCAACTCTGCCCAGTTTGCACACTAGGGTGATGTTCTGTGTAGGGAATATCCCTTTCTCCAGTTCGGGTTAGCTGTCCTGGCCATGCTGCCTCTTGGCTTCTTGTGCATCTGCTCATTGTAAGAGCACAGGAATCTGAGAAGTCCTTGATTTGGTGAGCTCTACTGAGCAGCAACTAAACCATTACTCTGGTATCAACATTATTCTCATGCTCAAAGCAAATTGCACCACTGTACCAGCTACTAAGAAAAAAATTAACTCTATCCCAGACAAAACCATGAGATGCAGCATGCACTCACTCACAGTCAGACAAACTCACATCTAGCCTATTAGATGCTCAGAATTCCAGGTAAGAAAATATTTTTCTTGGTATCTTGACTCACTTGTAGATATGAAATTTCTTCAAGCCAAAAAATGCTTCTGCTGTCTCTTTCCTCCCCTGGATATATTTAAGGAGGAGGGTTACATAATGAGCACAGTAAAGGAGATGAGTTTCGGTGAGTTCTTGCATGTCACTTGGTGCAGGGACAAGATTCCAAAAGGAGTCCAACAGCAGCCTTCAGTAAATGAGAAAACCTTGTTTTGACAGACACACACAAGTGTGTGCACAGAATGAATGAGTTAGTATCATTCCATCCCATTAGATGAGCTTCTGCAACTGGCCACGTGTGTATTCTTGGCCTGTATGACATATGAGCTTAATCCTATTTTTACTAGAAAATATTTTTCCTAGAAATAATAGCATTCTGAGAACATAGATGGTTAGGTATAGAGGCAGAGTCAAAGGAGAAAATTTCTGAAGTTACCAGATATTAACATATTTGATTGGTGCTCTTTTTGAGAGATGAGAAGTTGTCTTTTTTCACGAGTTTTTTAAAACATGTAGGGCTGCAGTTTCTTATTCCAATGTAAAAGAGCAATGAGTTTCACGCATAGGAGAATGCATGAAATACCAGGTCTTGCTGACATTACTTTCTAGCCTTTCAGAAAATGCCCAGACCTTCACATTTACTCATGACCTAAAAATTAGCTCAAGTGGTGTCATTTTTCAACCTGCTCCCACCGTTGCCTGGGGTTATCTCTAGAATGTCAAGGCCTTATTCCTCTTGGCCCTGCAATTTGTGTCATCAGTGACATCCATGTGAAGGGAAATTCATCAATCTCTTAGTGGACAACTCAGTGCAGCCACAGAGACATTTCAACCTAATTCTCTGCTACCGTTTCCTTGCTGACATCATAGGAAAAGATAAGGAGGAGTTGTAGCCGCCAATGACATAGAGAGATTGGTATCCTCTTCCCCTGTGTTTAGAGGGTGTAAATTGTTTTCTTTCAGGATTTCTCAGTATTCCTTTTCTAGAAGTTGCCAGCCTGAGATAGTAAAAGCAGCAGCTGCTGAGATTGGGATCTGTTTGCCCTCATTTTGGACAACCCTTGATCCACTCATGTTAGGCCTCTGAGTTGCTGTCTACAAAGTCTTAATTTGAAGAAAGAGTAAGAGAAGCATGCCCATGGAAACTAAGAGGAAAAGTTATAAATAATATTTTTTTATAATCTTAAGTTCTGTGCATGGGCGTAATTCTTCAACCTTGACCTTGGTTTAAATAAAAATAAATTAAAAAGTATCAGCTCTTTCTTTACAGCAGAGACTTATTATGTACCATCTATAATGCTTATACAGTTCATGAAAGCAAATTTGAAAAGGAATGAAGGAGACTTTAACAATGCAGAGCAGCTGAACAAATATATAACAATTCCTTGAATGAATGATTGGATGATACCTAATAGCAGGGAGTTTGCAATAGTACAAGATTATCCTCTGATAATTCTTCAGTTCTGACTGTGGCTGCCTGATAATCCCTGAAGCTTCTAATCTGCAGGATCTGAATCCATAAAGAATGACGAAAAAGAAAAAAAAAAAACACAAAAACTTTACAATCAATTACAGTTACTGCCACAGAGCCATTAGTGAGCAGGTGAAATAAGTATGACCTTTTTAACTTCAAAGTCATGTCAGAAAGAAAAATGTATACATAAAGCCCCTCAATCCTCTTGGAATTTGAAATGAAGTTTCAGTTTTTAATATAAAGTTTATTGCTTTTTTGAGTTTGGAAGATAGTTTTCTTTTTACTTCTTTTCCAGATGTCAATTTGTTTCTTTTATTCAGATAATCGTTAACTCCAAGCCCGCAACCAGAATGTGCCCATTTAATTGAAAGGTGGATTAACATTTTCTATCAAAATGGTGGATGGTAGGATGAGAGTGTCTTTGCCCTGTGTTTTGAACCTTCTTCTAAACCCATTTGCCACAGTAAATTTTCCCAAACTGAAATTCAGTCTTTCAAACCTTTTCTTGAGGTGACAGTTTTCTGGAATATTTCTTCAATTATCTAACTTTTGTCATATGAATGGCATTTGTTTTCTTGTTTCTACTTTCAATGTGTTTTATGGTAGGAGTATTTTCTTTGTTAATTCTTTAGTAGTAAAAATGATGGAAAGAGCCTCACCTCTAGCAGACTTTGGAAACCAAATCTAGAGTCATACAAACTGCAGCTATTGCTCACTGGTTCACTTTTCCATTTAAGATGAATGCAGTTTTATAAAGCATTGGAGGTGCCAGCAAGGTATTAAGGATTCTTAGCTTGGGATCTGACATTGGGATCTGAAGCTTCAGAATTCAGGAATTTAGTCTGTGCCTGCCTCAAGATTACAAATACGAAATAGCATGGCAATTAACTTACTTGCTTAGAGTTTTGTCTTGTTACCTACCTTTGTTGTGTATTTATCAAAAAATGTCCAAATATCAATTTAAATGGCACATGGTTGAATAGAAATACCAGTTTCACAGGAAGAGCTGGATCATAAGATAGAGAATATGTAAGATGCAGAATTTCCTGGGAGATTAACATTTCCATGAAGTCAGTAAGATGACCTAAATGACTTGCTCAAAATAAAATGAGAGACCTATGACTAACAATGTAAAATCCTCATTTTTGAGGTTTTAGGTGAGCATCCAAAGACATTTGATTCTACCATGGACACCTGTATCTAAATAAAGCAGCTCAGTGTCTGGATTAGAAAACCTGGACTGTGGTAAATTTTCCTTTTAGCTGTTACCTAACAGGTTCCATTTTTTTTTCTCACCCTTAATGCAGAACTGAGAAACTCATACACTCACGTTATTCACTACCACAGTTTGTTTGCACCAATACTGCATTTGTCAATGTTACAAACAGCTCTACTTTACTATAGCTTGATAGAGATGTACACCAGAAAGATGATGGACATTTTATCCAACACACATCATTGCCTTGATTTGTATTCTGGCAGAGAATGAGAAAGAAACTGGAGATGGAGGAAAAAAGGACATGGATAGAACAAAAGCTAACCCCTGGCCACCTCCCTGACAAGATGAGATAATCATGCTGTCCACAAGAAAAGCCCTTCAAATGAACAATAATTTAAGTGCATTTCCTCCTTGAAGTCACCTTGACATGCTGAAATACTCAAGTTTAAGAAGAAAAAGACATCAAAGGGCGCTCATTAGAAAATGTGACTTTTGATGGATAATTTAAGTGACAAAGTAAAGTTAAGCGTTTGAAGCAGAGGTCTTGCCAACAAAATGTTTTTCACAGCTGCAATAAAACTGGGGAACATTTTGTGGTAACTGCAGAAACTTGTTTGTGACAGTTGAAAATTCAGTTGGCCAATTCATTGCTGCTTTTTGAGAGAATATCCTGTCCTTCAATCCGACATAATCAGCACCCATTTGCAGGTGCTGTATAAAAGGATATACACTAGGAAAAGGATAAAATATTCTCAGTAAGTTACAGCTGTATTTTCATAAATGCTCCATGGGATGTGGACTGGGTCAAATGGGGAAAAGTTCTTTCTAGCTTTCTGGTGCTCATGACAGATGATGATCTTTTTAGTTCCCATCTTTTAGATGAGAATGAAAGGATTCCTTCAGTCCATTAAAAAATTACAACAAAACAAAATGCTATGGGGGATGACATAATAATTGTTTAACATCTCTTTGAATGTCATCATTTTAATTCCATCTGCAGATATAGAACAGAAAATGAGTTTTATATAACATTTTGCCCTATACTTGCCATGCCACTTTGAAGACGGTTTTGTGACCTTATAGAAATGCCTTTCTTACTGGTGATGCTACAGGGATTGTGGACCCCTGGAAAGCTACTATATATGAACAAAGCCTCAGTTAGTAAATAAATTTCATGCACCTGTATGGCAACACTTACCCCCTTATGTTCTGTTTATTGTTATTGAACATGTTTTGGTTTAGGTCATTAATGACTCATAGTCCTGTGAATTTATCAAAGTTGATCTAAAACTTTGTTTTATATAAAAAATGAATGATGCAAAATGAATTAATTGCAGAAACTGAAATGCACACAATTTTTTCCTCTGTCTCCACTTAGGAAGTGTGCTGTAGCATACTCCAGAAGTAAGTGATGCTCCCACCCACTGCTGTTTGTAAAGGATCCCATCCCTGATTTCTTTAATTGAATAACAACTCACTGATTTTCAAACAGAGCTGCCCACTGATGGCAAAAAGCCCTGGACAAAGCTTCAGGGTCAGCATCCTCTTTCAGTAGGACTGCTCATACTCTTCTATTCTGCTCCATCAGTTTTACTTGGCTTTTCCTGCACAGGGAACTTTACTATGCTAAGCTCTGCACTCAAGAAACTAACAGATAAATTTGAACAAAACAAGCTCAGGAAATTAAACTGACCTTTCTACTTTTAATATGTGTAAGTGAAAAAAAAAAAAAACAAACCAGCATTCAAAATTCATAGTCGATGTTCACATTATTAAGTGAAAGAAAAATGGATAGTTTTAGAAGTATTCAGTGACTTTTTAAACTGTGACAATAACATCATGCAATCAGTTGGAATTGCAGATTAATTGCACTCAGAAAATTGCCATCCATCATTCTGAGATTGTTTTAATATGTTGAACTCCAAAGCTGAAAGTTGCTTTAAAAAATAACATTTTTGTTCATAAAAACTGAGGAGGCTTTTTAAATACAGGAAAGAACTGCATGAAAATAAACTGAATAAAGAATAGGAATGGAAAATTTTAAAAGCCTGTAGCTAAATTAATTTCATAAACCCTAAATCAAAGGAATATATAGTGATCCTTATGGGGAAAAAAACAACCACAACCAAATCTGCCAAAACCCCTTTCAAAACAAGGAATTTTAAAATTTCTTGTTTAAATGACTACTTGCACAGACACATAAAGAGGTAGTTTTAACATGTCAGCCAAACTGGAGAAGTAGAAACTAAAAAACCCTTCTATACCTGAGCAGAAAAGTCTGACACATTGTACTGAGAATTTTCTCCCGAGTCCTTATTGCTTTGAAATAAAAAAGCAATAAATCCCAGGATTAAGAAAAAAAAAAAAAAGAGGAGATGGAAACACTAGTGCCAATAAAATTTACAAACTCAAATAAAGGATTTCTCCATCCTTTTAAATATCCTACAATAAACTCATAAAAACCTAGTTTCTTAAACAAGAGGAAAATGCTTTCATTTATCATACTCACTATGTAAAAGTCATTGTTTCAGAAGCTACACTCTTTGCTTCTGATAAGGTTATACTATTACTTTCCAGCTCAAGACTTACCTGAGGCCCACAGTAATGCTTATTACATATACAATAGAACCAAGGAATGAGTGAATTGCCTCAGTGAATACCTGAATGGACTAGCTCAACCCTTTGGACAAAGTTTTAGATAAATCAGAAGTCACTGCTCTTTCTCCTTAATGAAACTTTTTACACTTCCAAGTTCCAGAAAGCAGAAAATATTAAAAGATGTTCTCTCAGTATGAAAACTTGATCATCTATTTTTACCACACGATCATGATTTTTCTATATAAGTACCTCTATAAGAAAAAAAAAGGGCCAAAGGATCACTTAACAGAAAAGGCTAGACAAACCAAACCTGAAAGGGGAAATCAAGCGAATTAAAATAAAAATTAAGTACCTACTTCTAATGAAGAAGGAAAACTATGCACAAAACTGGCTTATTCACCACTTTTTTTTGTCCTCAGATCAATAATGAATGCTTTTCTGGAAAAGATGTTCTAAACAAAGACAAGCTACTATGCTCAACCCTGGAGTCAAGCATGAAATTCTGTGACTGGTGCTGCACAGAAAATTAAGCTAGATGGCTGTCATTATTTTTTGTGGAAGATGGTGAATGTCCAAACTAAAAGAGATGTTGTGCTGGATTCATTATTCAGATAAAGCCAAACTGAACAAAAAACTGAGACTTGGAGCCTTTGCAACAGTGACCATGAGTTAGCATTGAGGGGGGAGAAAAAAAAGGTATTACCAGCATAAAGATCCTGTGTATCAGGAGAGTAGGTTTAGGCAGTTGGCGTGTGTGAAAACTTGAAGTCTGCCCTGGAAGATAAAATCTTCAAGGGCAGCCTCCTCAAAGCACCAGAATGATCCATCTTGATCTGCACAAAACAGGCCAGCATGGCCAGGGGCCAGGCTAGCTCAACGTGGAACTGTGAGTAATAGCACTGAAACACTGTCCAGGAATTCAAGGATTGAAGTAAGAAGGCCATATCCCAGCTGGAGTTAAAACTGGTAAGGAATGTCAAGGGCAACACTTAGTAAGAGAAAAGAATACTTTCAGCAAGAGGAAGACCAAGGTTAACACGGGATTGCTGCAGGAAGGACAGGAGTCGTTGTGCTAGATACTATAGGAAAAACTCAGATGCTCAATGTTTGCCTCAGGTTCTATTGGCAAAGAGTGATTCCAGGCTTCCATTACTTGATGGAAGCCTGGAATCTGGAAGCCTGGAAGGCTGGAGAGCTGGGCATAGAGAAACTGAATGAGGTTTAACAAAGGGAAATGTAAGGTCCTGCATCTGGGCAGAGAGAACCCCAATGACCAGAGGAGTTTGAGGGCTGACCTGCCGGAGAACAGCTCTGCAGAGAAGGACCTGGGAGCTTTGGTGGGTGACAAGCTGGCCATGAGCCAGCAGTGTGACCTTGCAGCCAGGAGGGCCAGTGGGATTCTGACATGCATCAGGATGAGTGTGGCCAGCAGGTTGAGGGAGGTGATCCTGTCCCTCTACTCAGCCCTGGTGGAGTGAAGAGTCCAGTTCTGAGCTCCTTAACACAAGAAACACATGGAGTTACTGGAACAAATCCAGTGGAGAACATAAAGATGATTTGGGGTGAGATGTATTGCTTTTATTAGGAGAGACTGCAGGAAGTTTGGCCTACTTATTCTGGATAAGAGAAGTCTGAGAGGGGATCTCACTAATATGTAAAAATGTCTTAATGGAGGGCAACAAGAAGATGGTGTCAGACTTTTGTCAGTGGTGCCCTGTGATAGAAGAGAGAACACTGACTATAAACTAAAACACGAGAAGTTTCACCTCAGCGTGAGGAAGAACTTTGTATTGAAGGTGGGAGAGCACTGGAACAGTTTCCAATGGAGGGTGTGGAGTCTCCCTCTCTGGAGATATCCAAATCCAACTGGATATGTTCCTGTGTTACCTGCTCCAGGTGACTCTGCCTTTGCATAGTGGCTGGGCAGTAGGATATCCAAAGGTCCCTTCCAACTGTAATGATTTTGTGAAGTCAGAAAGACAGATGGTTAACGAAGAGCTTCTAACACCTTTGCCAGCAGTCTGAAGTACAGATGAACTGTGCCCTCACCAAAGCAAAATAACTGCATGCAGGCTGGGGATGGCTACATAGCAGCTCTGCAGAAAAGAGCCAAAGCTCTCATTGACAAAAGGCAGTCGTGTGTCATCTTGCCAACCCAGGATGACCAAATGAGGCTGATCCTCATTAACAAATCTGTATCCAGCCTGTTTTAAGAATGACCCTCTATCTGGCACACTCATATGCCAGAGTCACATGAGGTCATACAGTCTTGTGTCTAATTTTGGCCTTCAAATACAAAAAAATCCTAACAATGACAAAAAGGTGCATTTGGGAGGGGATGACCAAGAGAGAATGCTGGAATATATTACATATACGTTATTCTGGAAAAGACAAGGATAAATATTTCAGCTTCCATCTACCCCATAATAGAGCTGATAGAAGTTGAATGCTCTCAGAGGTACACACAGAACAGATAGGCGGCCATAGTTCCAATATATGGCAAGAGAAATTTTCATTGCACAAAAGGGAATAATAAACAACATAATGATTAAAATTGTTAAGCCCTGGAACAGGTTGCTAAGAGAGATGAGAAAGTTCATCATCTCAGAACATCTTCAAAACTGTCCTAAAGAAAAACTGAGCAACATGATTGAGATCTGCATCATTCTGTGTTCAGCATATACTTGGATGGTCTTCAAAGGTTGATTCAAGCCTAATTTTTCTGTGAGTTCTTTTGACTTTAAAATCCATGAATCTCTGTTTTTCTTTGATGAAATAGTGAAGAGTTTAAAGTGCATTCCAATGCTTTTATGGGGAAGGATTTTGCATGTAAATGTCAACATTCTCCTTTCCCACTGTTAACAGACAAAATGGATGTACATATTCACTGCACTTTAGTAAAATCAGTCTCTACAAGTGCCTGTGTCTATGAACAGTGTAGCATAGACAATAAACCTTTTTTTTTCTTGCTGTAAAGAGTCTCAATTTAGTGGAAATCTTAGTTCCAGGCCTAAGTTTACTTCTCATAAATCACACAGGCTGAAAGGTAAACTAAGTTACAGGGGGAAATAAATTTCAGAATCATTATTTGAGCACAAGAGTTTGACTAAGAAATGGAAACAGTACAATCATATAAATAAAATGAAACATGATAAAAATAAGATAAAAATTGAAAATAATTTCTATTAATGATAGCTAATTTTTCTATGGCATCTTTTATTGACACATTTATAAACTGAGATCTGAAAAGGACTTTGTAATCTCTGTGTTCTGAGTAGCTGTACTGAACAGTTTTTTAATAACTTCTGAAATAGTTATTAAATATAATAATAATAATAATAATAATAATAATAATAATAATAATAATAATAATAATAATAATAATAATAATAATAAAAAAACCTGGTGTTTATGCTCCTAAGAAATTAATTGAGAGAAGTGCATCTCAGCTTGATAGTCACAAAAAAAGACACCTATTAAATGACTTCCTTGAATCTTATTTTTAGTGTGATTTGAACCTTACTTATTACACATCTTCCTTAATGCAGGACTGTATCTTAGAAGTCTCTGTAGGAGTTGGAAAGGGCTTATTCAAAGCTGATTTTATGCAGCAGCTCAAATATTGGAGCATTTGATGAGAATGAAGCACAGATTCTTAGAAAAGGTACAGACTGATAGCTTTCTTGTGTCCACACTGTATCCAACTTCTGAATTATAGATAACTCTGACAACACTTTTTTCCACTTCTTCCTACTTCACCTGTATCAATATTATTCATAAAGTTGGGAATGGGAGTAGAAATTTAAAAATGTTAGTATATGCATAAACATAAAGCATAAATATATAGTCAGGATGCCACAAAGAGCCCTGTGTTTCTTTAAAGATTCATTTTCACTTTGGAGTGATAAAATACATTTATTTTAAGTTGTGGATGAAGGAACATACACATAAGGAGTTTCCTTCTAGCAAAGAATCTAAAGCAGTCCTCATTTTCCGATGTTCTCTTGCTCAGTCTTTAGCTAATCTTGAATTTGCTTATACATGAGAAAATATTAAAGGTGAGAGTACAAGTTTCGCTTCTCATGGCGGGACTTTTAGCCCTCAGGAATATTGGCTACATGTAAGAGGAGGGTAGCAAAAGGATCCCTACAACCCAAGCTCTGTGTTGCCATCCCAAGATAATTCACACATTCTGGCTTTTTCACCCTCTGACATTTGTGTTTCAATGATCCCCATACTGATTGCAGATTTAGTCAAAGAAGTTTGGAAAACACATCAACAAACTGACTGTGAGTTTCTGCTTTTCTGGTGATGCTTGATATCACTGTGCACAGACACAAGCCCTCGTTCAGCTGTCCACTGTGGGTCAAGGCCATCTAACATTTAGCTCCATACTTGTCCAGAAGGAAAAGGAGTCCTTTGTAGATGGAATAATTTGTGAACTGAGTATTTTAAAGTCATCAGATACATACAGAAGTTCTGCAAATCTTCTCTCTGAAATCTGAGCCTCTACTTAGAAAAGAGTAGTAATTTATTTATTTAATTTTCCAACATATAATAATAATAATAATAATAATAATAATAATAATAATAATAATAATAATAATAATAATAATAATAATAATAACCATTACTGTTTGAGCAGAATAATCCTATGCAGTCAGTTTACAGTGTGATACACTTTTGATGTAAATGACCGAAACACTGGAATGGGAATTAGGAGATCTGGATTGTATTTATGGCTCTACTATAACCTGGTCTATGATCCCTAATAAATTACAACACCTTTTGTTGTCCTATTTCCCAGTTCATATTTATCTGATAGTTCATCCAGAAGACAAGTATTGTGTTCAGGGAATCTTCCTTGTCAATATTCCTCATTGCTTATTTAGATAATTTCTTTATTACTTTAATTTTATTATTATTAAGAAATAGTACTTTGGAGAGGTATTACACCATGTGTAGCTTATATAAATCTCGGACAGAGATGGGGGCTATTCGTTTTTGCTAATGTAACATTTTTGTAAATGTTAAAGAGCTGTAGGAATGCAGGAAAAATGAGAATAAAAGACAATATTGTACCTTCAGCTAATACCAACCATACAGACTCAGGAATAACTAATAAATCCATTAATTTTCAAAAATTTTACAGTGACTGTGCTGAGACGATAGCTTAATAGTCAGGTCAGGGAAAAGGAGATAATTTCACTTTGAATACAGTTTACTGAAGGAACCACGACTACTTGGGGGATTTTAGCTGTATCTGAATTTCAAATACTTCTAAATTTCAGCTCTGGTTCTATATAGCATAAGCTTCAACATGACCCCACCCTTAGCTTTATTATGTCAGGCATTCTTTTGATGTGATCCCCATTTTGTTATGTGTGTTTATGCAGGAAGGAAGTATACACAATGAATGAAAATCATGACCTAAGCATAAACAGCATATTTTGTATCTGAAGCTATATTTAACTTGTACTGAGCAAGTGGTAGCCTAACATATAAAGTAAATATAAAGATAAAGAGAAAGCGTGACTATGGGACTAGATCCAGAAGAGCCAATGGAGTAAGTAAAAGCAAGGTGAGAAGTTTGACTAATTTTATCAACCCAAATTTTAGTTCAATCCTAGGTATTGTATTAGGTTTTCACTTCTGGAGATGCAAAATCTGTTTCACATTGAATAGATCACAAACATATTTCATGAATCTTTCAACCTTCTTCCTATTCTGTTCATTGTAACAGCAATACTTGAATCCAGTCTGCGAATGAAAAACGTAATTCAAACACGGCAGAGAGTAGAGGGGTTACAGATCAGGATTGATTTAAATGGACTGATGAAAATGCACCTCCATCATGTCCTGATTCAGCCAGGCACTTGAACATATGCATAACATTTACTACTTGACCAGTCCCAGCCAGTGCTTACCTGAAGCAGAGCTTTAGATGCATTAAAATGGTTCAGACCTGTTATTCTAGTCTCCTAATATCAAGGAGTTAGCCATTCATAGATATTAGCTCTGGTTTTTTCTTGAACAAAAATGGACTGGCAACTTTTTAAGTATGAAGTCGGACTGTGGACTGCAAATGTGAAGCAGCTGACATGGAGAGGCGGTGATAGGACGTTCTGTAAAAGGGGAGAAATTGCAACATGGCAGGCAGTGCAGTCTGCTAATCTGTCTGGCACTGGAAGTTTTCAGAAAAATGATTCTACAACAAAGAAATTCCCATAACACAAGTGAGAGGACAGAAAAGATAAAAACAGAAACAACAAAACCAAACAACAAGTCAGGAAATTAGATAGGAAATTCAATCAGAAAAATAATTTTGTCTAGATGCCTACTACCACAAAATCAAGACTTTTCAGAAGTTTTCAAAGAAATGGTGGAACAGTAAAAGGTATTATCAGTTTAAATTTGGGATCAACACACTGTGCATAGAATCACAGAATAGCCTGGGCTGCAAGGCACCTTAAAGATCACCCCATTCAACTCCGCTGTCATGGGCAGGTACAACTTGCACTGTGCCAGGTTGCTCAGAGACCCATCCAACCTAGCCTTGAACACTTCTAGGAATGGAGCAACCAGAGCTTCTCTGGGAAACCTGTTCCAGGACCTCAGCACCCTCACAGTAAGGAATTCTTTTCCAAATATCCAATCTAAACCTAGTGCCTTTGAGTTTGAAGCCATTCCCCCTTGTCCTGTCACTACATGCTCTTGAAATTGTTCCTCTCCATCTTTCTTACTGGATCCCTTCAGGTACTGGAAGGTCACAATAAGCTCATCTCAAAGCCTTCTATTTTCAGAGAATAATATCAGTTGTCTCAGCCTATTCAGCCTCTCAGGAGAGGTGTTTTTGTCTGCTTTAATGCAGGGCAATCAGTGAATCTGTGCTTCTTGCATTTTAGGTGACTGTGGAGAGCACTGGGTTACAAAGGCAAAACCGTTCACCACTATCCCTATGTTCACACTGCAGGGACAATGGGCTCGGCAGCACACTCAGAGCTCCTGGTCTCTGCTCATGCAAGTTAAGGAATCAGGGAGATACCATCTCCCATCTCTTTCTAGGCACCAAAGCAAGAAATACACAGTCTTCTACATGGCTGGGAGGGGCATCTGAGAACTTTGTCTGTAGGCTGTGTCACAAGTACACCCTCTTCTGCAACGAGGGAACAGCTTGCCTCCTTCTTCTGCTAGACATGAACACAGTGACATCCTCAACTCGGGCTGGGGGCAGGTTCTGAAAATTACAGCAAGACAAGGCTCTGCATGTAACACAAACAATGAAACTCTTCAGGTCTGAATGCAAACAGACCATAAATATGGACATAAATTGGACATCTGTGTAAGAGAACTGAAAGTGAAAACCTGGGATGTCTAAACACAGTGGCTTATGTAGAGCTATGTCTGGTACCTCTGATCAGTGCTGCTGTTGGTGATGAACTCGTAACATAACAACAGGAACAACTTGTAGAATTTGGCAAGAACAGCAGTAATTTTAGACCATCAAGGATCATCTATTCAATCTCAAGATGAGTGGTATGAAATGAGCCTTTTTTTTTTTTTGTTTGTTTGTTTTGGGGGTAACTAAACAATATTAATTTTCAGAAAAACGTGGGAACATCCCCTGGATCAGTTTAATTCATTAGTGTAGGTATAATCAAAGTGAGTGTATACAAAAGGCTTGAGGTCTGGATTGTTAAAATTTAAACAAAACGCTTTAGTTCTTCTGCTGTTTCAGTCCTCCATCTCTGTACATGCCTCATGATGAAGTCCAACCTTTTTTCTGTAGACTCATAGCTTTCATAAAAAAGAAGGAGTGACCTTTAGGAGAAGAAGACCTATCCTTTGCCACCATTATTGTCAAGTCAAATGCATATCAGTCCTCAAGGTGGACAGGGTGTGAACACTGAGAGATTTTTCTCACTAGACTTCATCTGGCTAAAGGCAGGTGTTTAGCCGTCTAAACCAAGTTAGAGCTTTTATGTTCTAAAGTTGACCACCACTCACTACTTATTCAAGTGAGGGCTTACAGTGGTGAGTTTATACATCTACATTAAATTCTGTGAAGGGAATTTGATCATCTCCTTTATTCTTCTGGAAGTCTCTCCCAACCAGGAAAATTCTCCAAAGTGAATCCCAGCATTGAATCTGCTGCCAAGTGTGCTTTGTAAACATAGAGGCCGGGATCTGAATGACAGGTACCCATCCTCCAGGCAGGAAAATGTTTGTGTGTTGGGACTGTCTTGGTTGAAGTTAAAGTTCTTCGTAGCTGCTTGTTCGATGCTGCTTGAGAAAAGAGGCCAAAATGACACTGAACAGACTATTTTAGCTACAGTACTTACACAGCATCAACACCTTCTCTAATGCCCCAATAATTGCATTTAAGGTGCACAGAAGCCGCAACCAGGCAGAGTACCCAATCTTGTCAGTGAGAGAGTCCATGCTGCACATTGTCGTGCTCAAAAATTAAGGAGATGTGGGAGGATTGAGCAGCTCATATTCTGGTTGGGTACCATCTGTGTTTTGTTCTGAAGATGGGATATGGTCAGTTACTCTTTGCATAAAGTTTTTTGACTTTGTGTTTTCTCTCTCTTCTTCCACTCCTCCACTTATTAAGCTATTTTCATCCTGTCCCATGTGTTTCCTTGCTTTTACTCTTTCATTCTTCTTCCTCCATTCTCCTGTGGTAAGAAAGGAGCAGCAAAGGACTTTTCACGGAGCACTTAGCTGCCTAGCACACAACAGCATGGATGAGCTGGTGAGTAAATGTCTTGGGCAGTGCAGACATTCTCTCAAAGGAGCCACCCACCATCTTGCACTAAAAAAAGCCCTCTCCATAACTCAATGACATATTCTGCATTTACAGCCTTCAATTTCACCCACAACATCTGCTTACAGTGCAATTAGTGCTTATGTATACCCTTCCTGTATTTAACCTTTTCTCTTAAATGAAGAGGGGTCACAATTCAGCCAGAGCATTTTGCCCAGTTGAAGATATTCTTGGCCAATGAAGTACCATCATTGCAATCTATATCCTGCATCAGAAATAAGAACACCATAAATCCCTCTTCTGCCATTGCAAATAAAAATGCCAGGACCTGAAATAAATGCTTTACATAAGCATTTCTGTAATAACTAACAAGAAATGGAAAGAAAAGTTATATTAATTTATTTGCACCATAATGAACATACCACATCATTATGCTCTCTTTTCTCTTTCTTTGCTTTCTCTCTCTTTCTTTTCAGACTTTTTCTCCTGATTCTCTCTATTTTTTTCTCTTTTTTTTTTTTTTTTGTTTCTTCCTAAAGGGACGCTTGAATAGAACTATCTGGTTTAGAAGATGAGGCTGACTGATTACTGTAATTCATAGGGCCTTAATTAGCTGCACAAACCATTAGCTACAATTAGACTATTATAAAACACTTGATGCGCTGTGTCAACCATGGGGGCTCATTTATTCTTGTGGCAGGCAAGGGAGGGGGGAAGGGGAAAAGAGAGAACTGTACAGCCAAGCATGCTAATAAAGAATGATTTTTGATTTAAGATGTTGCCGATAGTCCCTCAAAATTAATCTCAATAGCTGTCTAATTTGTGTCGGTGGATGGTATATTTATTGTAAAATGACACCAAAGCTAAATGAGTTACCTGAAGCAGGACTGCTAATGTCAGCGCCTGGAGACGCAACTCCATATGCCGTAATACAGCAAGGCACTGGGGCTGAATACTCCCAGTGGAGCACTTTGCTTCATCTGTCTCTGAAAATGCAGCAACCTGACTTACACTTTATGATCCTTAAATAATAATAATTAAAAAAAAAAAAAAGAGAAACAAATTCCAGAGCTGCTTTCAAAGGTGATGGGGGGCTTAAAAGGACAGGGTCCAGGCAGAAGAAACCTTATTGAAATTGGTTTGGGTGTTGGCATATGTAAAAGTCAAAAATATGAGATTTGTCTTTAAAGTGAAAGAGAGAGGAAATAATACAGATGAAGTAGATTTTTCTAAAGGGCTTAACACAGTGGGAAGGTAAGTATGACATTCTTTAACGTAGAGACCTTTTTTTGTTTGTTTTCCTATTGTATTTTCTGATTCATATTGTATTGATCTAACTTTCTAGTTGCAAATTGCTGGAAATACATTTATAGATTCCTTTAATTTATTTCTCTTTTTTTTTTTTTTTTTTTTTTTTTTTTTTTTTTTTTACCCTTGATTAATTTCCTGCTAAGCACCTTTGCAACAGAAAGTCAGGAGCTTAAAATAGGAGAGATTGGTTCAATAATACATGGCACTTGGTCTTTTCTGTACCATGCATGAAAGTATAAAAGCACAGAGGGGAAGAAAGTAGAATCTGTAGTTAATATGTTAGATTGGGACTCAGAGACCTGAATTCTGTTCCTGTTGTGCCCTACATGACCTTGGGCAATTCCATTTCTCTGTGCTTTTGTGCAACATGGGGACAGCCATACTTTCTCTCCTATTATGCTTTGTTTCTTTCAACTCCAGGGCCCAGATTCACAAAGGTAAATCAAGGTAATTTATCTTGATGGACTAGAAAGTAAGAGCTGAATTACCTCTGTGGATCAGGGTCTAAGCATTTTTGGGGCAGGGATTGCCTATTGGTTTGGGAAAATACAGCACTTGGCATGCGGGACCAAATGTCATTTAGAAACTCTAAATCTTCTTGCAAAAAAATCCCACAACATGCTGCTAATAGGATGGAGCTGTTACACTGCATACACTGTGATTAACTAGCTGATGATCTTCAGCGATGCTGCAGCTGCCAATACACTTTGTACTGTCCTCAGCCATTATTATCTCAGCAGAAACAGAGCTCAGAGTGTCCAGCCCCAAAATTACAGGCCTCTGTCGCCAGAGCCAAAGGAAGGTGAGTCACTGATAATTGCAGCTGAGTGTCCTGTGTCTCGCTTAGGATGCTGAGCACTACATCTAGTCCAGGAATCAGAGACAAAAACTTGGAGCATGACCCTCATTGCTGTACTTACACAGGGAAATGCAGATGTGAGGTGAGAGGGAGGCATTGCCTGACTCTGATGCGGAGGTGGCAGCCACCATTTCTCACGCACAGAACTCCCCCAGAGCAGTTTGGTGTGATATTGTCTCTTCCTGTGTGTGATCTGACTGTTGCAGAGCAGGGAACAGTCATCATCACTGTGTGCATGTAGAAACTGGCTGCCCTAACTCTCTCCCTTACTGCAGTCCTGAGAACCAAGGCTTCTTCTCTTTGGCACATCTTGGCCAAAGAATAACACTGACATAGCTTTAACAGAAATTGCCATGATAGCAATGACTGCTTACAACATATACATTCATTTAAGCTAAAACATTAAAGTTTCATTTTGAAAATTTTGTCTCCTTTGAGAGAAAAAAACCAAACACCTACCTTCCCACCCCTCCAAGGTATTATGGTATGCAAAAATGTAACAGCAACAGAAAAAGACAAATTATAGAACACCAAACAGCAATCTGCAAACAAAGCCTTTTGTCCTAAAAGTGTATGGGAGTGCATGTACCTATGCATGCATGCAAATAGCATCTATACACTTTTATGTGAATCTAGGCATTTAAAAAGAAAAAAATTTTATAAATTGTCTTTCATTCAAAAATCTACAGAAAATTATCCTGTTGCACTTTACAGTCAGTCTGTCAATAATAAAATAATTTACATATAGGCACGGAGCAGTGGTAAAGATTGGTGTCAGAGAGAATTCAATAATTAGTAGCTAATTATAAAATGTACTAAGTTAGATAGGTTGCCGTATTATAATTATGGTGGAAGATGAAAAAGGATTTTCTGGATGATGAAGGAAGGATCAGTCAAGGATGACCAAGAGCTCAGTTCAATCTAGTAACATGATTGCAATTAAAAACCACACTCATAAACAGTACTCCACTGGGATTTGAGAAAATACCCTGGTCTTATAGGAAAAAAAATGGGTAAGTTCTGCTGCACATTGATTGGATTTACAAAAGGAAAAAAATTATTCTTTTGCTTTAGGAATAGTTATCAGCATATTTTCAAAAGAATCTATGCTCCACACACATGACCAAATGGAAATTCTGAATAAATTACCTCAATTTTTTTATTAGATGAGATCAGAAAACAGCCTGGAAGAAATGGGTGGGGTGGGTGGCTTCTCTGACAGAAAAATAACACCTATAAAATGGAAAAATATATTTAAAGTCTGTGATCTTACGAAGTTTATTAAACATTTATTCAATGCTTATTGAACAACCACTGTTCAAGCAGCAGTTTGTTCAGTTTCCAGGCAGTCACCTCACAGTAATAATGACAGAAGACATGGATGCCTCAGGAGATGCTCCTTGGGGAGTTTTTCTCAAACCCCCTGAAGCAGGATGCTTTGGCAGCAGCCAGGCTGCCAGCACAGGGTGGAGGCTTTGTGTTCTGAACAGTAACAGAACAGTGAGAAAAGCCAGGAGCAAAATCACAGAATCACAGAGCAGCCTGAACTGGAAGGGACCCACGGGGATCACCGAGTCCAACTTTGAACCCTGCAAAGGCTTTTCCCAAGAGTCACAACCTGACCCTGAGAGCGTTGTTCAAAAGCTCTTTGGGCTCTCTCAGGTTTGGTGCTGTGACCACTGCTGCTCTGGGGAGCCTGTTCCAGTGACCAGCCACCCCTGGGGAGAAAAACCTTTTCCTGATATCCAATCCCAACCTCCCCTTGTTACAGGGCTAGCAAGGGTCCTTCAGGGTGAAGAGAGAGGTGAGAATGTTGACCTCACGTTCAGAAGGCTTGATTTATTATTTCATGATATATATTACATTATAACTATACTGAAAGGTATTGAGAGAAAGTTCCCAGAAGGTAGCTAAGCTAAGAATAGAAAAGGAATCAATAGCAAAGGAGCTCTCTCTGATTCTGTCCCAGAGAGAGCTCGGTCTTTGATTGGCCCTTAATTGTACACATCCAACATGGGCCAATCACAGGTGCACCTGTTGCATTCCACAGCAGCAGATAACCATTGTTTACATTCTTCTTCTGGGGTCTCAGCTTCCCAGAAGGAAAAATCCTAAAGAAAGGATTTTTTATGAAAAGATGTCGGTGACATCCCCTGGCAGAACTGCATTCCCTTTGGGTCCTCTCAGGGCTCCCCGGAGAGGAGAGGTCATTGCCTGCCCTTCCTTTTGCACTCACAAGGAAGTTTTAGACTGTGGTGAGGTCTCCCCTCAGTCTCCTCTTCTGCTAACTTGCTCTTTTTCAGCCAGACATGAAATTACTCAAGGTTTTCTCTAAGCATTTAGACTCCTTGCCATGATTCCTCAGGTTTTGGATTTCCATTTGTGAAGCAGTGCTTTATTTGGCTTTCTACATAGTGATCTAAATTTTTCCTCCCTCCTTCCTTCCATGTTAAAGGGTGTGCAGGCCTTCCGTCCCTGTTATGGATATGACACATCTACATGAAAAAGGGATAAAGGATTTCAGGAAGGTGTTTTCAAAAGCTCAAGTGGCAGGCAGGCACAATATTCTTATTAAGGATCTATGAGTACTGAGAGACTTCAAAAATCTTGCATTTAATTTCCTGGCTTCTGGAGCTAGCATGACCCTGATTTCTGTATTCTTTCCTTTTTCTCCTAACTTTCCATTCAATAGTTTAAACTTACAATGTTATTTTCAGTAGTTTGGTTGGTATGTTGCTTTTTTTATTCCTGTTTTTCACTCCCCTGGGAAGTCAAACTGTAGACAGTATTGCTTGGTGATTCATCTATATTTCTTTCTTGAACCAATTCCTGCTTGTTGCTTAGGTCTTACAGATGTTTTGTAGAGATACTGTAAAAGGCAAAGAGTTCTCAGCCTCCAACAATACAAATTTTAAAGTCATAAGCCCTCCAGTTTCTGGGAAAATAATGGAGAACTCACACAAAGAGAGCAGGTGGGAAGGGGAAAGATTAAGAAGAGGCAGAAAAATGCCACCTTTTTTATTTACTGGGTTTGACTTAGATCTCATAAATTCTCTTTAATGTAATGATACCATTTTTTCTTGTTTCAAAGGAAAAAAAAATCTTTCAGATCAAAATTTATCACAGTCAAAATAAAAAAAAAAAGGAACAAACCAGCATAAAACATTTAACAGCAACATTTAATAATGTATACAATAAAATATTGCTCTAATATATTGACAAATACAGCAATAAAGTATTAATGTGATTATGCTTCATCAGTGCAACAGCCCTTTCTCCTCGTCTTTCAAACAGTTTGAATAGTCTCTCCCCTCTAATCAACAGTTTCACCCTAATCTTATGAAAACAAACAAACAAATAACACACTAGAATTTTTTAAAAAAAGATTATCTAATTAATTTTCTTGTGACAACACATACAGATACAAACTAAGGTAGCTGTAATTTAGTTTTGGTTTACACCAGAGTAAGTGAAATGGGAGCTTATTCCACAACAGCTTAATTAGGAAGATTCTGTAGCTGCAATTTCTTTATACTTATTTTCACCACTCCTGGGAAAAAAAGGCAAGAGCTGCATGCCACTTTACAGATTCCACTGAGGCATAGGAAGAGGAGTTGTCCAACCTATAAATGAGATCGACTCTTGAGCTGGCAACAATTGCTGTGATGTCTGAAGGCAGCCAGACACCCGACATGGTCACAGGGGCTTGAGGACAAAAGTGAGGCACCTGAAACTGCAATTCATGACAGACAGAATGCAGAAACCTCTTCAAATCCATTTCAGAGACAGAATCTGACTCTGGGCTGCTGGTGTCTCCAAGCTTCAAATCCTCTCACATAATTAAACAAGCCAGGTCAGTTTTTTCTGATATCAACAAGGGAAGGTTCATAAGGCTGAAGCACTCTCACAGCCCATGTTGGCTCATGGTTCAAGCCTCTTTTTTCTCTGAACATCTAAGAAACCATCTGCACTGAAGAGATTCTATTTAATGGTGGGAACATAAAGGGTAAAGCAGATAACTGAGTGAGAAACCCTTCTTTCAAGCATTTTAATTATTATTTTCATATGAGCTCTCTGTCACCAGATCTTATCAGCAACTACTTCATATATCCTAGCTGTCTTATGGAATTGAAATATTCAGAGAGGATAAGGCTACTTAAAAGCATTTTTTTTTTCAATTTGATTGTTTCTTCAGTCATATTTTCCCCTCAGGATTGAGATGTTGTTGTTCTGGATGGATGAGACAAATGGAATCTGGTGCCACAATGACACCTATACGTGTGTTCTGGTGCCCTTAGTGTGCTCACACACACTTCATTGCCAAAGCCAGTTGGGGCTCTTCAGTACAGAAATCCAGATATTTAATTCACATACAGCAAAATATTGCATCATCCCAGGCTGTGTGAAAAGCACACTTCAGAAATCTCACCTGAGAAAATATATAAGAATTCAGTTTTTTATTTCCAAAAAGTCGGTGACTGCTTAAGCAATAGGAAAGTTACATGTAGCAGAAATAACACTCTTCAGGTTTGTGAGAGGAGCTCAGGTAGCATTGTTAATGGCTTTCAGACGTGTTTGGAATTAATCTCTTGCATCTGTTTGTCATCTTTTTCAGATTTAATGACTTGATGCTTTTCTGGGTAAACAAAGAGGCTCTCTTGCTCATACGTGCTACTTAGAGCAGTGTGCATACCTGTGAAATGAAAAGGTGACTAGACTGAAAATGTCATTTGCTGTGACTTTGCTACGACCTTTATTCCAGCCAAATTCCAGTCCAACATGAGTCACAGCAGTCTGATGGATGGAGTTGCAGCTGTTGAGTCTGCTCCTGCACAGGCCAGGAACGAGACAGGCGTGCTGCAGCTAAATCTAGACATCAGTGGTACAGAAATCTCACCAGCTCACTCATCTTCCATTATACTTGGTGAAGAACAATAGATGCTTCCAGGTCACAATTCATCTGATCTCTTTAAAATCTCTGCTTTGGTGTAAGATGAATTGCATCCTGGAAATGCCCACTAACTATGCAGAGCCTCTAAGGTGATATCTTCATTGCAGACATCTACAATTAATCATGTGAATTTCTGTATGGGTTTAAAGATGGTGGAAAACCAAAGTTAATATTGGAAGTTCCTGTCTGTTCATGCTAATGTCACTCTACCCCTGCTGCTTTACAAGAAATAAAGCTTTCCCTGATATTTGCAACAGAGAATTCCTTTTATATGTGAAGGGGACCATTTGCATGGGAGGAGAAATTTTCTCAAGAGTGAAATAATGCAGGAAACAAAACAGACTTAATTGCGACTGATTAGAATTTATTCTATTCTTCCATTCTTATACTTCATATTGACTGCTGAAAAATTAGGTGTGATACCAGACCTTAGGCCAAATTACCAGTATTGGAAATGCCTCCTGTGTTGCTAACACCAGGGATTTGCTCTGCCTCTGTCTTTCACTGCAATCCTCCAGGTGAAGGAGGCAGTTTCATAAAAGATGACATTTTCTAGTTCGGCCTCCTACAGAAACCAGCTGTTGACGAGCACCAGCAGCCATCGAGCTGAGCATCTTTCCCAGCCCCTGCTACTGTGTTGGACAACTCCCATGCACAACACACAGACAGACACACAGACAGACACACAGACAGACACACACGCAGCTGTGTTTTTGTGTTACTGCCTCTGCAGGTTCAGCCTGGAGAGCTGGGTCAGTCCCCCCACAAGGCTGTGGCCGTGAGGCTGGAATTATGCTCCTCATTTCCAAACCATCCAGAAGCATCACAGGCTGCACAAAGCCTTTCCGTATTTTTTTTTCCAGCCTGTGATTCCGCCTTCCTTGGATTGAAAAGTAACCAGGTTACCGGAACAAAGTGAGAAAATGTCTATGCATAGCAGAAAATGCATGTCAGTGATGAAAATTAGAATATAAATTTCAGGGTGTAAAACCAGAATATTTTCAAAATTCTGAAGTTTCCATCATTATTCCCAAAAACCAAGACATATGACAATTGCCATAAAAAAAAATTCTGTCTTTGGAATGCTTTTGCAGTTTTTTCAGTGGTTTTTGGATTTGTTTGTGGGGTTTTTTGCACTTAGTGTTGTTGGGAAACATTTTTATTTTTGGGGTATTTTTTGTTGTTGTTGTTTCTTTTGTTGTTGTTGTTGTTGTTTTTTAGTGGTTTTTTTTGGTTTTTTTTTGTTTTTATTTTTTTGGTGTCTTTCTGGTGTGTTTTATTGGCTGGTTGGCTGATTTTTTTTGTTTGTTTGGTTTTTTGGGGTTTTTTTTTGTTTGTTTTTTTTTTTGTCTTTTTTCTTTGGAGAGTGGAGTGGTGCCATTTTTTTGTCTTTACCTCTGGTGTAAAGTTGTCCCTCAGGACAGGTTTACAAGATCATGAGGGCCATATTGAATCATGTCCTTGCAGAAATAATTTTTATGTATTCGAAGTACAATAAAAAATATTGGCTGTATTTGTTCCTCTTCATCAGGTAAATATGAATATGTGGAGTTCTTTAAAAATATTTAATTATTCACTCAGGAGACCAGAACAACTGTTTTGCCAGGTACATTTTGAGGCAGCTTCTTAAGACGTGTTCTGTTAGATCTATTTCTAAGTAAATGCATTTTTTTGTAACACAAATTCTTTTAAAAGGCAAAATCTATTATCTTGTAAATAGATAATAGATTTGGGGTCATGTTTTGCATATTAAAACAGTGGCAGCAAGACTCTCTGAAGAGGCATTTTCTTGATTATATGGGCCAGAGTCTGATGTGTTCATTTTTAAGAGAAACAATATTGAAAAGTTGATTAACTGATTTAACACTAAGTGATTTTAGTGGAAGTTTCTTTACTTACTTATATAGCAAAGCAGATTCCTGTGTGAGACACAAAAGCAGCATGAGACACAAAAGTTTTGCATGAGCAACATGAGAGGACATAGGAGAGCTGAACCCTTAATCCAGGAAAAAAAAAGAAAAAGGCAGAAAAATGACTGTGCTGAAATGCTGGTTTTTGTATCAGCATTCAGTTTACATTCAGTAGAAAAGTCAGAAGCTGATTGCTTGATCACAGGTCCTTTACCAGTTGTTTCAGAGATGGAAATGCCTTTGGATCTAGGGTTGTCTTCTTCAGTGTTACGTTTCCAACATTTCTGGGAAAAATTTGTCTTCCTTTCAGAGGAGTTAGCTCATGAAACAGGGTGATATGTCTGGCTTTTGAAGGTGGTTTTTCCCTTAATTGCTTTCTGAAAAGCCATTCCTAAAATTCAGCTTTCCTAAGTTACTTTCTTGCTCATTTTGTTTAAAAGTAACACGGGACTATCACCATGGCTATCCATTAGAAGTGTATGGCAACCTGTTTAGGAGTAATGGTATCCCTGTGCTTGTGGTAGTCAAAGGTAAAGATTTGTAGCGGAAGAAATCAACTTTATTGCACCAACCTGTATCCCTCTTCTCCAGAACTCATGTGCTTAAAGGCTCACTCTTCCCTTTTTTTTCTGTTTTCCTAATCAAAATATTTGCTTAACTTTCTTTTCCAATGGACTTTAACTTTTCTGGTACCGTAACTTTGACCTTAGATGTTGCACGAAGGGATTCCATAAAGGCAAACCTGAAAGAAATCCACCAGATCCACCTTGTAAGCCCTAATTCTGATATTACTAACCATTCATTAATCGGTTAATTTGATGCATTACAAGGTCTTTGATTTACTAACTGTTTTACCCCTAAAATTTGCAAGAAAATAGTGTGGGATATAAGGATAGGGACACTTGCTTGGTAGAGCTGCAAGTGAATGCTGAAGAAAGTACTGTGATAGCTAACATAGAATGCATGAAAGCTCTTTATTTTCAGAACTAGTTGGAATGAGTCTGAGAAAATTATTCTTCACTTTCCATGGGTTCTTGCTATGCCTAAATTAGAAGTACTTTATAGATATCTGATTAAGATGGCATAACTCCAGTGCTGTTAATGATGGCAACTGACATTTTTGTTTTACTTGATGTAAGCATGTTTCTGACTGTGAGCAAGTAAGTGGATGTCAACAGAAAAGCAAATTAAAATTGCTGAACTCCATAGCTAATAATACATGAAAAAATATATATATAATTCCCCAACCTAATGTTGTTCCATATTTTCTAATTTCACCTAGAATGTTGAAAGTACGTCTAAAAGTTGAGCAATGTTTGATATATTCTTCCTTCAATTTGAAGAACCTTAGTGATCTGTCTGAACAACTTTAATAATAACTCAGCATGATGTCTTTACCCATTCTCCCTCCACATTTTTCTCCATTTTCTCTTGGGCTACTATGAGAACTTCAATGACCCAACAAGTTTGTCTTCTGCCCACCGAGAATGCAGCAAATTTTATTTGGTGGAATCACGACACTGGAAAGATATTATGAGTGAAATACAGGATAAATTGGTACTCCCCAAATATGTTGCCTTCAAGTTGGCATTCCCAAACTATCAGTCTTTTCCCAAAGAACAGGTTTAAGACCACCAAGACATTGCTCATCTTCAATGGGACAGTTCAAAACTTTCTATCTTTTCACCAACATCAGTGAGTCTTTAATGATGTGTGCATTTCTATTTCTTCCTAATCCCACTGTTTTATGCACTGAAGCATCTTAATCCATGTGTCAGATTTGGAGATATATTTAGCCGTCTAAGCTTCCATCAGCTTCAGTGGAAGATGTGGTAACAAAATAAAGGTTATGTGTGTGAAATCCATTGAGGAACCTCTACTTCCACCACTTTCCTGCCTCACTGAATTCAATTTTATAGGGTTTTTTTTGTTGATTTTTTTTCCTTTTTTTTTTAATATACAATATCTGAAGACTCAATAATGTGAGGTCTGCAAGTCTTTTGTTTCAGATGCTACTACCTCTTGCCATCTGCCACTCTGGATGTCCTCCCTGCTCCCAGACCTATGGGAACACTGGCAAAAGACTGGGCATGATTAAACTTCAGCTGCAGCATTGGAAGGCCAGCATCTTCATTCAAATTAGAAGAAACTCTTCCACTCTGGAACATCTCAGGGAAGATGTACAAGTATTTTTCTTGTACTAAATCTTTTAGGTTGCTGTGGTAGCTTAGTAGGTACAAGCAGGCAGAGCCTAAACATCGAGAGATTTCCCAGAGAAAATTTGTCAGCATTCTGAGATTTTCCTGAAGTTTTGCTTCCCAAGTTATGTTGAGGCAATGATGTCTACATCACAGTTGGTGTCAGTTATAAACAGGATGTACATTTAAGAATGTATATATAGAGGTATTTTCTTCAATATTATTTCCTGAATAGGGATAGAAATCATAACAATACACTTGAGGAATTATTTTTATGTTTACAGGGTTGAGTGTAAAATATACTGTCTACTTTGTAAGAAAAAGAAAATTTATGAACATGAATGAATGAATAAAGAGAGTTAAAAATAAGAGAACTATGATGTTTTTGTTTTGTTTGTCTATGTTTGTTTAGTTTGATTTGACTGTGATTTTTTTTAAAGGAATGAGTATAGTTCTATTCAATATTCACTTTAAATATTCATGTTGCATTGTTTCTTTTTCCTAGTGTTTAAAAAATGGCTGCCATAAATTCTTATATTCCTGTCCCTTAAAATGTTTATGATTTAAAAATAAGCCAGTCAGCAGTGTCAAGACACACTGCTTTTAATTTAGGTAAGAATTGCCTTTGTAGAATAGAAACAGGATTTTTTTTTTTTAATCCTACCAAAGAATTCAGGATTAGAGACAAGCACAGGTTAAAAATAATTTGTAAGTACAGCTACAGAAAGCCTGAGTGATTCATATAGTTTCAATTCTTCCTGTGAATTTGTCCTTTGCTTTCAATTGTTCTTATTTACATATAGCCTAGTTTCAGAGCAGAGACCTTTTAAACACATCGATAGGTCAATAAATCTATGCTTTTAATAGGGATGTACTTTTGTCCATTCTTTATTTTGGAGCTTTTCATTATGCGCTGTCCTGCATGACTATACACTGCTGAACATGAAATGTTTACGTTGAATTAATTTGTTCTTTCAACACATTTGATTATTAGAAAGTGCAAAAGGGATGTTTTCAAGGTTTATAAAAGCACATGTTGACCTTTCTTTGAGAATATAAAAGGCTGATTCTATTGCCATTACACCCTCTGCAGAGGGGATGTGGAGCTATGCCTGGGAACATATAAATTCTCACAGAAGTACAGAGAAGTTACATTTCCAAGGACACACGGCTTAAGAACACTCTTCTATTATGGATGTAGACTTTTCTTCTACTTTCTGATGCCTTCTTCCAGCTGCCTTTGCAAGTCATGCACAGAGCTGAGAACGTGTTCAAGAGTCTGACATCTAATCACATGAAGCTCTGCTTAAACACAGAGCTCAAAGTCTGAACTTTGAGACACTGCTCTCAGAAAGGACTCTGAGGCATATTTCCTATGAGCATGGCCCACTTTGCACCCTGCCTTATTACCTGTGGACAGGGATCCCACAAATGCACATGTGCCAAGCAAAAAAGGCGCCTTATGCCCTGAGGGTCTTGCTTTTTTCAACCAGGAATGATGTTGAAGGGTTACCTCCTTGGAGTCCAGCGGCTTACAGGGGTTCTGTGGTGTTAACAGCTCAAAACCTCCCAGGCCAAGACTCTCAGGTGTGGTAAGACATCATCTTCTACTGCAATTAAAAAAAAAAACAACTAAACAAAACCAACCAAACAAAACAAACAAAAACCTAACAATCAAAAAACCCAAACAAACAAAAACCTAAAACCAACCAAACTTTTAAAGGTCTGCCTTTAAATCTCACTCTGAGGAAATTAATTTCCAATGGTGCCTTGCAGATCCTACAAACTACTCTTGCTCTTCTTATCACCATCCCTATATGTAAGAGGAATATTCTTGCAGTGGCCAACTGCAGAAAACTCTTCAAACTATGAGAGTAGTTTTGAAATACTCCAATAGTGTTGTAGTGTGTCTTTAAGTTTCTCAGTTTGCTCCCCCATTTTATGTATGTTCCCCCTATTGTTCCTTATAAATGGTTCCCTCCTCTCCAGTTTTCCCGCCAACGGGCTTTTTACAGTTATGTTGCCATGGTTACCCCTTCTCCCTCAGTTGCCAATCTCCTAAGTTATGTAACTTCCCCTCCCCTATCCTTCCTTATAAGTGAGTTTTTCCTCCTCCCTGGGCCCGGTCAATCACTCCCCACTCCTCCCAGGCTTCTGGAACCTTCTGATAGCTGGGTTGGCTGTGGTTGGCTGTGGTCCCGGGGCCCCTCCTATAGTTTGTATTCACTGGTTGTTTCTGTATGTCAGTTATGTTCGGTACTTCCCCTAATGATTTCTTATTGGATAGCTGGGCCTCCCTCCCTCCCTTCTCCACCCCTTTGCTTTAAAACATTGTTTCTCCCCCTACTCAGGGCCATTTGCTGCTGGTTTTCCATTGCTCTGTTGGTTCTCGTGGACCATCAATAAACCAACTGTTAACCCCAGCAAGTGGTCGCCTCTTCTCTTCGTCTCTCCTGCGCAATATCCAGTTCTGCCATCCAGCCCAGCCCGAGGCCAGGACGCCAAGGGGGGCTGGCACTCCTATGCGTGGAGGGTGTCGGCCATCTCTCACCTTCACAGCTAGCCGGACCTAGGGCCTCATACGCCCTCGCGCACAATAGAAGAGCCAAAAGAGTGGGGAAGGGATGAATCTATAGAGTTCCCTGTATTTTGCCCAACAGCTGAAAGGATACAGCAAACATCAACAGCAAACAGCACGCAGAACTGATTATCCTTATGATCCTGTTCATTCTGCTCCTTATTTATGTCCAAAGGCAGATTCACAGTGACTGTAACTTCCCTTCTGCCCCCACTGCTTGACAGGGACACTGTGCCCGCCTTGTCTAAATCAGTCACCTAGCCACAGCCTCTGTGCCCACAGTGTTAAAGATTGCAGCCACTTTGTGCCCCTAATGACAGCAAGGGTTGGTGTGAAGGATTCTGGAGGGAACTCTCCAGCTCTCTTGTGCTGGGTCATATTTGCACCATGCAGCTGAGGGGAGTACCCATTTGAGAAGTTTCTGTTGTTTTTTTTTAAGGAGAGATATGTCGATAAGGTCTTTAACTATTAAGAAGCAGCAAAGCAAAGAACCCTGTGAATAGTGTTTCTAAAATGCCACTGTTTTTCTGAAAGCTTCCATACGTTAATTGTTACAGTCTTCTTTTATACCTAGGAGTGAAATAGGAAAATGAGTATGGGAATAATTTCCTGCTGAATTGCAGCAAAAAAAAAAAAAAACAAACAAAAAAATCAGAGTCTGCGCATTGAAGATGGACAGTCTCTAAACCTTTCCTAAACAGGGACAAAAGGCAAGACCATAGACAATATATCTCCAGTTTGGGGTGAAAAAATTCTGGTTTGCCTTCTGCACTGCAGATCCTCTTAGCCAGGTTGGCTCCCTCTTTCTCTCTACCTTTTACAGCTTTGGGAGCCCTTGTACTACTAAAAGCTGGACAATTATAAGGTGATCTGTGTCATACTGTAGCACAGTAGAACTTCAGCAGGTCTTCTGTCTTTGGTATTATCACTGTCCCATTTCTCTCACAAGTGTTATACTGCATATTCTGGGATACTGTTCCTCAGTCAATCTATTCTCTTAGGTTTATTTTTATATCAGATCATCATCAAGTGGTCTCCATTGTACAAAGCACTATTCTCAAAAGTGGCTATTATAATTCAGCTTACAGTGATGAACACAATTACCTTTAGGTTCATTTAAAAAAAGATGAAGAAAAGAAGAAGAAAAAAATAAGAAATTCATCTGAACAAAGAAAGTCTTTGTAGGAAGGTCAATTGTGTAAAGGGACAGCTGTTTGAAAAGAAAGACACATTGATCTAAGCTTCAGAAGTAGTAAAAATATACAAGAAAAATTGATAAGTCAGACTCATTTAAATGAAGGCAGAGAAAATAATTTACTGAAAAGTTTTAAGTCTAATACAGTATCAGTAGCTGATGCTGTTCTAAGGAAATTATCTGATGCTTTTGAAGGAGTAAAACAAGACAAAGTCTAGTATTTTTTCAGTGACCATTTATGAATATGGGTGCATAAGAGGAATTTAAAGAGGAATTTACAATAAGTAATAAATGGAGTATTTTTTACCCTGTTAATTAGGCTAAATTTCCACATATGGTGTAGAAATGCAGTGCCTCCATTTCACAGATGACTGATAGAATCATCTGGGTTATCCACTCAAGGTTGCAGAGAAGGTATTTATACCAAATTGGTGCTCAGAGCACTGGATCATGTGATTCTCATCTCCTTAGGGAGGTCAAACAGGATGGATTGAAGTTGAGCTGAAGGATTAGTTTTCATATTCAACCCTATGCAAATAAATAAATTAATTAAGAAAAATCTAGGTCAGCCAAACCAGTTCAGTATAATATCAGCCCAATGAGTGAGTGAAAGTGTATTCTAATTGCTGGAAGAAAACTACAGTAATATTTACCTCACAGCTGAAACAGCAGAGTTCTGAAAATCCTGAGATCCTGGTCCTCCAGGAATTTTTAATTTCTCTCACAATTATATAATAGTCCCTCCCCCCCCCCCCAAGGGTTTTTGAACAGCAGGGATCAATGAAATATATTTTTTAAATAAGTACAATTTCACTGGAAAACTTTTAGCCTGTTCTATCCTGTTATTCTTATATCTGCATTTTCATTCCAAGCAGAAAAACACTGCATTCTGTTTTGCAGAAATCTCAGGCTAGAAGTAGGGGGTGTCTGTTCCTGTTGTTGTTTTTTATATCTTTCCTCATTTTTATTGGTAAACTATCAAGCAGGATGTTCCCCCCTCCTGTTTTTAAACAGCTTAAACTGATTGTATTTCAAAAAAATGCAGATGCCTATATCTTTTATAGGAGGAAAGTCATTAAATTTTGTAAATGTTAGAAAAAAAAAGAAACTATGAATGATATTCTGGAAAGTGACGGCATCGTAAAATATGCACAATCTGGTCAAGTTCCAATTAAAAAAAATGTGTTAGCATAAACAACCTTTAAAAATAGCAATGTAAAATTTACGAGCACAGAGTGGATTTGGAAGTTGTCGCCACACCCAACCACATTTTCAGTTCTCATCAACCTGGTTTCTAATTCTGCATACATTTTAGATTTGCTGACATTTTCATATAGAGAGAAACTTTCTGCAGCTGATGTGGAAATCATCGAGCCCTGCAGAGCACGGAAAGGGGATTTTTTGGACATGGAAGAACATTGTATTGGCAATTCCATCTTCATCTGGCAAATATTTCCTTTCACTTTCGTTACTTGCTGATGCTGCCTCTTCAAACTTCTTGGAAATTATACAGAATCATAAATTAACTAAAATTGGAAAAGGCCTCTAAAATCAGCAAGTCCAACCCTTAACCCATCGCTGCCAGATCCACCACAAAACCATGTCCCCAAGTGCTATATCTACCAGTTTTTTAAATACCCCCAAGGATGTTGACTTCACCACTTCACTGGGCAGCCTGATAATTCTTTTAGTGAAGAAATTTTTCCTAATACCCAATCTACATCTTTCCTGGAGCAACTTGAGTTTTGCATTAACTGTTAGAGGATGTTTAATTATTCATGTTTAAATACCTAACAAAGGGAAGCTGGGGAAGGCATCTATTATACCCAAGGCATCTGATCAACACATCTTCCTTCATCTGTTCCTCTCCTGTGAGCCTATTTCTAGGCAAAAATAGCTACGCTTTTAGGAGTTGGTGGATTTCTTCAGTCCTTTTAGGTGTCGTGAAAGATCCCAATCACTTTAATTCAAATCCTCAAATTAATGTCTGTCACTATAATTAAATGTAACTACCTTTTCATTCTTAGAATCTTTGTTCTTCTGTTGCACAGCCCTGAAGCTCCTTCGAGCATACAGATTTCTATCTTATAAACACTTGGGTTTTTCTGGCACCTGAAGCTGTAATTCTGGGTGTCTGTGTGCAGTCATGTGTTAACAACATTTCAATTGCTATTCACCAGCATATTCCTTCATTGCTCAGGTGTTCCAGAATGTCTTCCTACCCTAAGATGGCATACACCTAGAGTGATCGAAAACTTTGTCAAACTAAAATTAAGCCTTTACTTAAATGTATTTAATGTAATATGGAGAGACTAAAGTTGTTCTGTGCCATTTATCCAGAGATAAATGGATATTTATCTCTGGATAAAAGAGAAAACTATGACAACATATCTCCCAAATATTATACCACTCATCTAAGAGGGTGAAACCCTTGAGCCTTGAACTAAAGAAATACTTGAATTTCACATGAAGCAGTCACTGAGAAAAAAATATTAGTGACTGAAATGTGGACTGGAATCCATGACCCTCCTTCCCAAATGAGTGCAATAAATTCTAGGAGTCTCTTGCCTTATGTTTTGACTCTAATGAACTACTAAAACATGCTAACAAAACTAGAATTATCCATAATGCCAGTTTTGTTCATCTTAATGTTGAGAGATGAGTTCCAGTGCTCTTACCTATTTCTCTCCCAGTTTTGTGTAAGAGATGGACTGGTTTCAGCTCTCCCTAGTTACTGGAAGAGGATGTTCAAGCACTTACAACATGTCTGTCGGTGTCTACAAGGGCACTGACAGACGAAAGCTTTCACTGATAGAGAAAAAGTGAAGATAATCCCAGGTCTGATTACCAGGTGATGACAATCAGATTTTTATTTCATCTAAAAATGGACATTGATTTCTCTCCAGCATATTTCATCTCCTCACTCTGAAGAAAACTAAGCCAAAATATGTTGATTTTTTTAATTCACCACATGATTATGAACTGTTTTGGCTGACCCATATTTTTATGTTCTGGCAAATCAGCTATTAATTAGAGAAATATGTGACCCTTTTCTTGCCAAATGAACTCAGTACCTGCCTCTACTTTGCTATTCATAGTGGGTGACACAAACAAAGAAATAAACAAAGAATATTGGCTGCTGAATAAAAACTGTTCTTCAAATGATGCATCTTTTCTTCTATAGAGTTATGCTCCTTTTCACCCTGAGAATCCTGTCTTTTTTTCTGTTTATATTCACCTCATTACCTAATACACCATCTTATCTTTCTACCTACCTCTTCCCTGAAAGGCTTAAAAAGTCAGAGAACATTGCCAACCAAGAGATTTGTGTTTATAACTAAACAAATGAAGATTCCAAGGAGAGCCTGCTAGGAAATGCTACAGCTCTCAGTGGTGCAATATTTTGCTGCCTCTTCACGTGATGAGAGAAATCACATTTTGAAGAATACTTTCTACACAAGACATTTTTCTTCCTATCCTCTTCATTCGCAGCACCTGCTTCGGGAAATATATATTTTCCACATACTGCTCAAATGAACTAATCTATTTTCACTATGTGTCCTTTTTGGCAAAATATCTACAGTATTTTCTTTCATAAAGACAAATTCTGCTCTTTTGGTATTTTTCCTCTTCCTCTTTTTATTAATAAAAAAATATGATCCCTTATTTCCTCCTTGGAGAGAAAGGGAAAAAAAAAAAAGAAAGGAAAGAAAAGAAAAGGCAAGAGAAAGAGCTAGGAAAACATAAATAGAAAAGAAACAATACTGAAGCCTAAAGAAACTAAAAACTTAGGGCTACAACCCCAGCTATCAATGAGACCTAACCTCATTGAAAATCCGTCTGTGAATATTTAGTTGTTTAGTGTTTCTGCAATGACATTTCTGCAGAGAGCAGCATGAACAAAAAATTGCCATTTTTTTATCATCTGGACTGAAACTGCCAATACTGTGTCAGCCAGGAAAGATGAATTATTCCATTCAGCTTCTACAGAAGGTGCTTAAGTAGAGTTAGGTTCATGGGAGACCAAGTTTCCCAAATAAAACTACATTTCTTACCAATGCACAAGGTATTTTGCAACAAGACTTCTACTATAACTTCTCTATCAGCATGTGCACTTATCTATCCATCTTCCTGAGCAGTCTTTGTTTTATTTTTTGTGTTTTTCTGGGGAAAAATATCCTTCCAGGTGATGAATCTGTTTGCAGCATCCAAGGCAGATTTCAGTCCATCTCAAAATTTATTTATATTAAATTTAATCCCCCTCCTTTCCCCAAGTTCTATATGATTTTTGCTCTCCTTCCTATTGATCCCTGGTGTAAATGAGAGAAGAATGCCTTAGTATTGTAACACTTCTCTGATTTTCAGCACTTCCATACATTTTGTGATTTTCATCAGAGTATCTAACACAAAATTATGAAGGCAATTAGTAAAGAGGTGTAGCTGTGAGGGATTCCTTTGTTTTAAGTTTTGATGGGTTTGTTTGTTTGGGGTTTTTTGTTTGTTTATTTCAATTTATTTTGTTGGGATTGTGGGTTGCGATTTTGATTTTGGTTTGGGGGGTGCAGGTTGGGGGAAGGGAGCCTCGGTTTCTATGAACATTTAGAAATCCCCAAAACTTGAGCCAGAGGACAAAAGACCTCTAAAAGACCTATAAATTTCCAAAGTATTTTATTTTGTTCGTCAGAGTAATCTGTGAATATTTCATATTTGTTTTCAAAGCGTGATCCCTGATATACTTTGCATCAATATGGAGAAGACACTGGAATTGGAATTCATACTGACCTGAAAATATGTACGTAAAGGACAAAACAGCATAAGCTTTTCATCACTCAAGGAGAAACTGCTTGCCATAATTACACTCAGAACGTCATTTGACACTAAAATGTCACATGTATTAGTAACAGACCCAGAGATTCTCTTAAGTGCTAAAATAAAATTGTATTTTAAGGTTTGAATTTATATATATACTTGGGATTCTCATGCACATTTCTTTACTGTCCTGATTTCTACTGGTATCAAAATTTCATCTTGCCCACTTTTAAGAATCAAAGACTAGGATTTCATCCTATTAAATTAAATTTCTGCTACCTTTATCTTCATTTAAGTCCTTCATTTTGTTCATTTATTTTATTTGTCCTTGGATTAGCAACAGAGAGAAGACACAGATTGAAAATGTTGTTTGATTTTCTTTCTAAATAAGTGTGTTCCCATACAATATTTCTGTTAAAATGGAAGGAGCAATAGCCTGTAAGGTGAAAAAACCCAAAGGTGTAGCTATTCATAGGGAATGGTCAATTGTTGGGAGCATGGATGTGTAATTTTGTACATTTTAGTTAATTTTCTTGTGGAAAAAAACACTGGCAACAGTTAATGTCTGTGCTGGATCCTGTTTAATACACTGCAGACACCTTTTCAGACAGCATCTGTCTTCCCCTGCAGGATGCCAGTAAAGCAGGTAGACAGTCTCACTTCTGAAGTGAAAGCAGCCCTCGGTATTTTTGGCTAATGCTTTCAGTAAGACAGATCTTCTGACACTGGAATTTACCCAGATAAAAATGATATTGGAAAAGCTATGACTTTGTCCAGCACTGAATTTAATACTGTTGCTTTTTGCTGTTGGCCATTACCAATGCCTGAATGCCTTAAAAGAAAAAAAAATCCAGGAATAGATATGACAAGGATGCTAATGCTTCTCTTGTTTGGTGAGCAAAATGGTACTGGGCTCCTCAAACTATTTGAGGGATTGTAGTTTGTCTGGGTTGCGGCAAGAACTGGGTATCCATGTTTACAAAATTTTATGGATTGGGGTTGTTGTTTTTTCAGTCATAAGGACAAAATTTTCTATATTAATGACTTATTCCAAGTCTGTGAAGGCCACAGTCAGGATCAATGGATGTTGAGAGCCAGAGGCACAGCACTCCACTCCTGATACCTTCTAAAATTTCAATCCCTTGACGTGACACTCAAGGAACACTGACGATGAAGAGATAACCCTCAGTTTGTAAAGTTCACCAGTGGACAACTTTCTTCTTATTCAGCACAGGTCTCAATAAAAGGAAAATAAAATCCATGAGAAACTCTCTCTTGCCTTCAGAATTCTTGGGGTGCTTGAGGATGTGCCTTCAAATATTATTCATGACACAAATGGGCCTAACACCACTTCCTCACATGAGTCATTAAACAGTCTGGGTGAGAGCAAGGACACTAATATAATGAGAAATGTTTATTTTCTTTCTAATAAGAATAATGGCAACATCTGTCATGGATTATATAAGTCTCTGAAGACAGAAATATCAGATGGACACACTGAAGCATAGACCGTGGTAGTAAACTGTGATACACGGACAAAACCAGCTTCCTCCATCTCCATACATGGATCCTTTTCCTTCCAGTCTACTTCCAACTCCCACTTTCTTTGTTCCAAAATGAGACGTCAGAAACGGGCAAAGGCCTTTGAACCAGTGAGGAGAGGATGCCAGGATCACAGCTCTGCTGGGCAGTGAGCAGCACCATGGGTTATTACACCCATGTCCCAGCCAAAGGCAGAACGGAACAGAAGATTTCATGCCCATACAGGGCAGAACAAAAGCTTGGCAATGCAGATGCAGCTCCCAGGAAAACCAAGGATGGGACTGTCTTGGATCCAGCTCAACAAAGCAGATGAAGAATTGTGCCTGATTATTAAATTTGCTTGTGAAAAAGTGAGAATAGGTTTAGGAAAAATTGGTTATCCTTACTGGTTTGAAAAGGAAGAAAACCTTCCAGTAATGCATTTCAAATCAGTGATCTAGAAGGAGCAAAGTAGATAATGTCCAGAAACTGATTTTTTTAAAAATTTTTTTTTAACATTTTTTAACATTGTTACCTCTTAAGGTTTTCTCAAAAATGGTGGAAATACTTTTGCTGAAAAAAAATAAAAGGAAATCCAGCAAACAAAATTCAACATGTTTAAAATTCGAACTGTTAGTGAAGGTGAATTTTCTTTCCTGGGAATTTCAGTGATGAAAACAGAAACAGGATCACAAAAGCAACGAGATCTGAAAAATCTGTGATTATCCGTGTCCTCTCTGTGAAAATAAATTCTGTGAACTCTCCCAAAAAAAGACATGTGATATATTTGGCAGAGGATTATAAGCAATGCATATCCCTCCATTATGCAACGTGAGTCATACCAGACTTGGATGTGACATGATTCTGGTGCTTCTCAATGGGCCAACATCTCCTGCAAAAATTTTGACTGTGATGTGCTGGTGTTCATTTTTTTGGAAAAGAAATGGAAAGCTCATTTTAAGCAGCTTTGGGAGTAAAAGGGAAAAACACGGATGCAGGAGTATTAATCTGCTGTGGATAACTTATGTATGTCAGGGTCCATATTTTAAGTAAATGTTCACTGCATCATTAAACTTGGGCATTTACAGCATGCATCAAAAATAGAAACTTTGTTCAGTCAGAGAAGGCAAAGGTTTGCAAGGCAGGGTGTAAAATGGCACAATTCCATTGATTTCCATGGAGATACAGAAATTTACATCAGCCAGGAGTGTGGCCCACTCTCTCCTCAACAAAAAAAAAAAAAAAAAAAAAAAAAAAAAGTGAATATGGAAAGGCAGGAATCTGCCTGACTTCTTCTGACTTTGAGAAGGTTACAGACAAGGTTGACAGTGTCAATGCATACAGCATGATTTATCTGGAGTTTCAGAAAGCCTTCAATAAAGTTCCACATGACAGGCATCTGTTTAAGTTAAAAGCTACAGGGATCCAGGATAAGTCATGGAAGTGAATAAAGAAATAGTTAAAAAAGAGAACACAAAGGCTACCTGCATGATGAGCTAGACTGATGCCTGGGCAAAGCTGGTAACAGCAATGGTTCTGACATAATTGTGCTCTTTTAGTTGCAGGAGATGTTTGAAAATGTTTATTGCAAAAGAGTAAAAAAAAAGGAAAAAAAGGAAAGAAAGAAACAAAGAAAAAAAGAAAATAAAGATAAGAAAGGGAAAGAGAAAACTATCCCCAGTCTTGCTATTGTTTCACAGATTTTTGCAGCACGTGATCAAGGAGGACAGTAGAAAATAAACACTTGCAATGAAGCAGGGAACCAGATCTCCAGCAGCTGAGTGGAATGCAGCTGCTTAAATACACCCAAGCTACAATCAGCTCCAAGTTGAGAGCTTGTTATGGGGAGGGAGGGGGATACAATCAGGCTGGATCAGTAGGGAGAGCAGACTCCCCTTTGATCTTTCAGCTTTCATGCATGTATAAAAAATGCAAATAAAATAGACCCACCATTTTCTGTAAATTAAAGGAGTTTCCCCCCTCCCCCCAAATTATCCAGCCATATTTTTTCCATGTGCTTTCAAACAAATTGAAACAGCTTGAAAAAAAGGGACTTAAATATATTGAATGCATAAAAGTGGGAATTCTGCATAATCAGTCTCCAAGAGTTCTTAAATGTCTGTATATAAACTGTTTAAAAGTAAATTAAAATTATTCCTTAATGAAATACAAATCTGAAGTCACTTGAATAACTAATCATTTTATGACCCATGCAGTGAATTTTTAATGCCTGCCTCTACCTGATTATTTTAGATATGTCTGCGTTGTAAAGTAAAAGCTACATAAATCATTAATGTGTTGATACAGATCAGTGAGCTGACTACACTGTATCTGATTCCTCAGGACATGCAGTCTGTGATTCACCTCACTCCTATTTTATGGAGTCCAGATTTATTCCACATTTCTTCTTGGATATAACCTAATTTGAAGACTTTGAATGGATTCTTTATAGGATTTACAGGATTGAGATTTCCTATATTCTATAGACAAAGAGTGCGTAAAAATCTACCACAGGTAAAGAAGTTACTACTTGTAAAGCAATTAATGTATCCTTGCAGGAAAGCCTTTTATCCATGGTACTCAAATTGCTTTGTAAACATTAATTAAGTCTTACAGTGCACAAAATATTTTTGAGGTAGGTAACTACTAGGATTTCTACCTACAGTCTGGTAAACAAGGACAGAGCCATTGACAGCTTGAAATAGGAATAGATTTGGGAATAAAAGTCAAGTGTCCTTACTTTCAGTTACCTGCTTTAATGGTTAGAACGCAAAACAAAAGAAAACAAAACAAATCCCATATGAATAAACAGTACATTTTAAAAGTAAAAGACGAGTCCCTGAAGTTGAGGAGAAAAAGAAAGGAGATCTGAAAATATTTAAAACTCATAGACTGTTGAAATTGACACAAATTTGTATGTGGGAATTTGCTAAAAGGAGAAAAACAAGCCCAGTGGAATAGAATTTTACCTTTTTCCTGGATGGGTAATGGGGATTTGCCCTTCCTTTTTGTGTGCCAGCACCCCTTTTCCAGTGGAAGTGCTGTTCCTGCTGTTTTGCTTTCACAGCTGCCATGATCGTTTGCCTTGAACCACGAAAATGCAGCCTCTAAATCATATTTGCTTCTTTTGTTTTCTGGGATCTTTCCTTTCAGCTTCCAAAAGTGAGTTTTGTTTCCTGACAAAAGTACTCCATTTGCTGAGTATACAGTTAAAGAGCCACAGTTTAACAGAAAATCTGATATTGGTATTCAGGCACATTTTTTACTTTTTAACAGCGTGTGCCCCTGGGCTAATATAAGGAGTCCAATATAATGAATGTTTCTGAGGGAATAGGGTGCTGTCGAACAATCCCATTGATGTGTGGAAGAGACTTTACGTGTGATCTTACTGCCAGATAAAGTTTTTACAAGACCAAATCCTTTGTCATTGAAATACATCCCGGTTTTACGACAACATAAATGAAAATAAGTCATTTTGCAGCATGAGAAGATATTCCTTGTGAACGTTAAAAGATGCAGTCATACAGAAATGGGTCACTCATATGACCCTTTGGCTTTTTCTGCACTGATAATTTAAAAATAGGGTGAGTGTTTGTAGGAGAGAAAATACCACAGATATTTTAGAATGTATGAAAGGATAAAAACTGCAATCAGGTCAAAATATGTATTTACTTCCCTTCGTCCTGTGTAAATCCAGAATGACTTCACTGGAGTCAACAGTGTTACCTTGGATTTTAAGAGAGTTATTGAAAGTGGAATCTGTTCCATTATATTATCAATATGGAAACCTGCAATTACCTTTCTAAAAGATAACAAAGAGTCTGTCAATCCTCTTTCTTTATCCTTGTTTGATCTGGATTGCTGATGTGCTGGGTTGTTTTGGTTTTTTTTTTTTTTCAGCATCTGATGTATGTTAATTTACCAAGTATGTTTGTGACTTCTCTTGATAAGGACTCATTTATTTTTTGTTTGGTTCCTTATAAACTAACCGAGGGGGGGAAAAGCCTCTTTAACCCATTTCTCACATGCATTGCACAGTCTGTTAATGGGGTATTGAAATAAAAAGCATGTCATAAAGACTTGCAGACATAAGAAAAGAGTCTTGAATGTGTTTGAAGTGTGCTGTTGATGGGGGAAACATGCATGTACCAGGTAATTATGCTGAAGTCCATAATACAAGTGCCTACTGATTTAAATAAGAGAAGGAACACATTACTTTGAAAACCAGAAGGGATAGTTAAATGGTCTGCTTTCACCTCCTGGATAAAATTAACTATAGAATTTTACCGTGATCCTTGCAATGGGGAAAGCATGTTCAGCCTGGATTTATAAGTGAGTGCAGTCAAGCTGAGCTATATGTGGTGCAACCAAGGCCTTTCCCAGCAAGAGCTCTTAACAAGAACAGTATTAATTGTTCTGGCAGTCAGTGGCTGCTGGTGGAGCTCGTTTATTCAGTAAACACCATTTTAAAAAAATTGTTTATGCTTCAGAATTCAAATACAAACAGATGAAGGTTATTTTGAGTCTTTTTAGAAGGTGCCCTGAAACTAGCCCTCAAATCTGTATTTTATTTTTTCTGAAATTTATTGTTAATTTGCATATTTTTTTAAATATTATTAGTGTGTTTTAGTTCTTCTTCTGGTCAGAATATCTCAAATTCCTCACAGTTCACCTCAAGATGTAAGACTCTTTCTCTTGTATTTTTCTGGGGGGAAGTGGTGGTGGTGGGTTTTAGGGGTTACCTATAATACATCTCACATGTAGATTTGCTGATGTGTGTCCAGTCTTTCTTCCTGGAAAAAACAATGAATAAACTTTGTCTATTTGTTGCTTATTTTTTTAAGATTTACACATTCCTATTCACCTCCTTGAAGAGTATCTCTCCAGTAATTGTAGAAGGAATCTATGGTGAGTAAGGACCAGATTAAATTCTGCAAAGTTAGGTAGGATGGATCCAATTCTGAACCTCCCATTAATTAGTTAATATAAATAATTAAAATTATAGTGCTTCTTTGGGTCCCCAGCAGGTGCAGTGGTGTTGAGAATTAAGGAACAGAGCTAAAGCAAGCCAGAAAATGATTTTAACTGATTTTATACTTCTGTCACCTGCTCCTCTAGGGAAGCCATCTACAAAACTAAAACAAATTTCTTGTCCCCTAACATGAATAAGATCAGAAGGAGCAGAGATTCCTCAGAGGCTCATAACTAACAAAAAAAGCAGTCTCTGCTCAGAAATTATATTTTTTGAGAAACATATTTACACTCCATATGTGCCCATTCCTAGTTACAATGTGCAATTTTTTAAAGATATTAGAAGAAAAGACACTTAATAAGAGCTCCTGAATTATTTCTTCCAGAACTATTTTGTAACATCTCCAATGAAACTACACTCTATTTTGTCTTATAACAGTACCAGTAATTTTTAAGGGTTGTTTTGTTTTTTTGCTTTTGTTTTGTTTTTTTTTTTTTTTAAATCTTTTTCCAAACAATCTAGGCACCCCCAGAGAGTTTCTATTCCCCTTCCACCTGCATGTGAAGTCCCCCCAGGCATCAAGTATTCCTTCATTCAGAGTGTTTTGTAATGTTTTCCTCCTCAGTGAAGCACGAGCAAACCTTTTAAAAGCAGCATCACACAATGTTCACTCACACAAGGTGGCACTGAGGATGATGGCACAAAAACAGAGTTGTGAGTCTAAAGGAAAGCTTATGCAAGGCAAGTCTGACAAGAATATATATTCCATGGTACTATCTGAAACCCTGAAATGTTTGGTGCTGATGCTGCAAATGGGGTAAAATTTTGGTAGCATTTAATTCATCCCCTGTAAAGTAGTTTCTTTCCGTGAACAAGTCCAGTATGAATGTTTTCTTGAATTCAAGGGCCTTTCAAATACATCTTTATGGCAATTTCAAGCATGTCTTGCTCCTAATAATATAGCCCCTGCTTGGTGTTTTAAGGCCTTGATCCTTAAATGGCAGAAGTCAGTTTAGCTTCATTGAAATAATTTTTCTTCAGCTGTAGAGCTGACATCCAGTCAATAGTACTCTTGAAAGCTCCTGGTGAATATTGGTAAAGTCTTTTATCAAAGTTTTTGGGATAAGTAGCTCTTGGGGGAAATTTCTAAAAGGTAAATTTCAAACCCTAATTCCCCTTGACTTTTACTGAATGTCAATGATACTTTGAGTCATAAATTCAGAAATAATTAGATGCTGAAATAAAAGAATAGGCAGTTAGTGAGACTCTGGGGTCAAAAAAGGGAAGGAAGTGGTGGAAGGAAGGAAGTGGCGGAAGGAAGGAAGTGGCGGAAGGAAGGAAGGAAGTGGCGGAAGGAAGGAAGTGGCGGAAGGAAGGAAGTGGCGGAAGGAAGTGGCGGAAGGAAGTGGCGGAAGGAAGTGGCGGAACGAAGTGGCGGAAGGAAGTGGCGGAAGGAAGTGGCGGAAGGAAGGAAGGAAGGAAGGAAGGAAGGAAGGAAGGAAGGAAGGAAGGAAGGAAGGAAGGAAGGAAGGAAGGAAGGAAGGAAGGAAGGAAGGAAGGAAGGAAGGAAGGAAGGAAGGAAGGAAGGAAGGAAGGAAGTGTCGGAAGGAAGTGTCGGAAGGAAGGAAGGAAGGAAGGAAGGAAGGAAGGAAGGAAGGAAGGAAGGAAGGAAGGAAGGAAGGAAGGAAGGAAGGAAGGAAGGAAGGAAGGAAGGAAGGAAGGAAGGAAGGAAGGAAGGAAGGAAGGAAGGAAGGAAGGAAGGAAGTGGCGGAAGGAAGGAAGGAAGTGGCGGAAGGAAGGAAGGAAGGAAGGAAGGAAGGAAGGAAGGAAGGAAGTGGCGGAAGGAAGTGGCGGAAGGAAGTGGCGGAAGGAAGGAAGTGGCGGAAGGAAGTGGCGGAAGGAAGTGGCGGAAGGAAGTGGCGGAAGGAAGTGGCGGAAGGAAGTGGCGGAAGGAAGTGGCGGAAGGAAGGAAGGAAGTGGCGGAAGGAAGGAAGGAAGGAAGTGGCGGAAGGAAGGAAGGAAGTGGCGGAAGGAAGGAAGGAAGTGGCGGAAGGAAGGAAGGAAGGAAGGAAGGAAGGAAGGAAGGAAGGAAGGAAGGAAGGAAGGAAGGAAGGAAGGAAGGAAGGAAGGAAGGAAGGAAGGAAGGAAGGAAGGAAGGAAGGAAGGAAGGAAGGAAGGAAGGAAGGAAAGGAAGGAAGGAAGGAAGGAAGGAAGGAAGGAAGTGTCGGAAGGAAGGAAGGAAGGAAGGAAGGAAGGAAGGAAGGAAGGAAGGAAGGAAGGAAGGAAGGAAGGAAGGAAGTAAGTGGCGGAAGGAAGGAAGTGGCGGAAGGAAGGAAGGAAGGAAGGAAGGAAGGAAGTGGCGGAAGGAAGGAAGGAAGTGGCGGAAGGAAGTGGTGGAAGGAAGGAAGGAAGGAAGGAAGGAAGGAAGGAAGGAAGGAAGGAAGGAAGGAAGGAAGGAAGGAAGGAAGGAAGGAAGGAAGGAAGGAAGGAAGGAAGGAAGGAAGGAAGGAAGGAAGTGGCGGAAGGAAGGAAGGAAGTGGCGGAAGGAAGGAAGGAAGGAAGGAAGTGGCGGAAGGAAGTGGCGGAAGGAAGTGGCGGAAGGAAGGAAGGAAGGAAGTGGCGGAAGGAAGTGGCGGAAGGAAGGAAGGAAGTGGCGGAAGGAAGTGGCGGAAGGAAGTGGCGGAAGGAAGGAAGGAAGGAAGGAAGGAAGGAAGGAAGGAAGGAAGGAAGGAAGGAAGGAAGGAAGGAAGGAAGGAAGGAAGGAAGGAAGGAAGGAAGGAAGGAAAAGAAAGAAGGAAAGGAAAAGAAAGCAAGAAAGCAAGAAAGAAAGAAAGAAAGAAAGAAAGAAAGACCACACATATTCACAGCCTATGCAGTTGTCCAAATCCAAAATCAAGCTACTCTAGTAGAATTTTTACATAAGAGTTGTCAAGCTGTCATGTCAAAATTCTCTAAAAAGGCTAAAATTATTTTTGAAGCTGTTTTGCGATTTCTGAGCAGTTTAAGATTTCAGTTAATCTTGAACTAAGTTGGAAAGCTTTAAAAAAGAGAATTTATCTCATCTGAGCTCCCTGTTATGATGGTTTCTGAAACTACAGTAATGTGCAAGGCATTGATGCCTGTCTCAGGTGATTCAGTAACAGCACCTGGTTGTTCAACAATTGCCTTTCAGGTGCAATATATTCAGGCACTGAGACACTCAGGTGTCCTGACCTATTCAAGACATTCCAGGGCACAGAATAATTAATCACTAATTGAAGCAGAGATTAGCCAGTTTATGGACTAGCCAGCTGATATACATGAGAGCACTCTCCAAGAAAGAATGTCACTACAATAAAGTCATCTGCTCAGTCCTGCACCTTTTTTGGCAAACAGGTTTTCATTTTAACAAGGTGTTTATTTAAACAAAGACAAGTGACAGATTCTGCACCTGGGGTGGGGCAAGTCTGGATGTACGGGCAGACTGGGGAATGAGAGGCTGGGAAGCAGAGACTGGGAAAGGCACTTGGGGGTCCTGGTCAGTGGCAAGTGGAATTTGAGTCAGCAGTGCCCTGAGCGCCAGGAGGGACATCCCTGTCCTGGGGGCAACAGGCCCAGCATCACCAGCTGGGCAAGGGAGGGGATTGTCCTGTTCTGCTCTGCTCTGCTCTGCTGTGGCCTCACCTCGAGTGCTGGGGGCAGCTTTGTGTGCCACAATATAATAATGATATGAAGTTCTTAGAGGGTGTCTGAAGAAGAGAAACATGAATGATGAAACACCTGGAAGGGAATCTGTGTGAGGAGGCATTTGGTCTCTTCATCCTGGAGGAGACTTCAACTTCATCACAGTCAAAAATTCCTTGTGAGGGCAAGAGGAGGGGCAGGCACTGAGCTCTTGTCTCTGACCAGTGACAGGACGTGGGCCAAGGGCCTGCAGTGGAGCTAGGGGAGGTTTAGTTTGGATATCAGGAAAAGTTTCTTCACCCAGAAGATGGCTGGGCACTGAACAGGCTCCCCAGGGCAGCAGCAAGGCTGGCAGAGTTCAAGGAGTGTTTGGGCAGTGCCCTCAGGGACAGGGTGGGATTATTGAGGCTGAGATTGCAGAGCCAGGGGTGTAGTTTGAGGATCATGATGGGTCCCTTTCAATTTAGCATATTCTATGATATTATGGTGTGGTCCCAAGTAACATCTGAAAAGAGGTCAGTGGTGTAAGGGAGAGGCTCAGACTGGGTGGTGGATCTGGGGTTGTTGGTTGCTGCAACACATTTTGTGGAAGAAATCCATCTATGCTCTATTTCCAACTCCCAGAGAGAGCTCCTGATCCAATTAATACAGACAGGGGAATTTGAGAATTTGTTGTCTTCATCAGAATCCAAACAGAATGGCTGTTCTAGGACATGTGTTAAGGGAGCAAATCACACCAATCTGATCAGCAAGACATTTATACTTCAATTTATTGTTTGTAAGAATTAATGCTTACCTTTTCATAGGCATATTTTTGTGTAACATAAATTCTCAAAATTATTTCAAATCACTTTGGAAAGATTTGTGTGATATGGTCGCTGAAATCTACTCTAGCCTCTAGAATTTTCAGAGTTTTAAAATAAACTGAATGTTTCCTTTTCAAGGTATTATTTAATATATGGCATACTGTGTTATTCATATTTGTGGCTGTAGGCAGATCTAATTCTTCTTTCAAAGTTTTCATTTACGGAATGTCTAAAACAAGTTCAGATTCACTCAAGGTGAGAGACTATTATGCTCCAATGATTAGATACGAGTGAGTGACCTCATAAGAGTTGTAAGCAATCAGAGGATGAATTTCAGTCAAACCTATAAAAATTACAAACTCTTTATAATTTAGGTCGTCTTCCTGAAGAAATTTAAATTATAATTAATTAGAATTAGTAACACAGAAACCATAAAAAAAAAGAATTTTAAAGGAAACACAAGTAATAATAATAATAATAATAATAATAATAATAATAATAATAATAATAATAATAATAATGAAAAACAAAGACTGACATTTAAGCAGTAATGCTTACCACTGAATATGTGACAGTGAGATAGTGAAATATAACATCAGTTACATAACTACATGAAAACAAAGCTGTAAAATGGCAATGCATCCTTTCCACAGTATTGCAGTTAGATAAACAGAAATGATAATCAAAGTGTTTTGTATTTCTAGTTCTATTTATTCTAATATTCTAATATACTTTATTCTATTACTTTTTTTTATTTCTGCAGGGTATTTCTGTATTCTCACTTTTTTCCAAGTCCTCCAAGTAAAGCAAATCTTTAAAGATTTCAGTAAGCTCTAAACCAAGCCTTGATGGGTGGCAATGCCAATTTTTTCTGCATAATCTCAGAAAGTGAATGTCTTGTTTCACAAAGTAGAAGTGACAATGTTTTTGCTGATTCATTATTTTGATGGGGAAACTTGAGAAACTTATGCTCACAGTAAGGTATCCAGCAGAAACACATTAACAAGAATTTGCCCTCACTGACCACTAACAGTAACACAATCCAGTTAATGACATTAAAAAATTAAAGAGAAAAGAAAAAAATAAACAAAAACCAAAACAACAAACAAAAAAAGAAACTAAAGAAGACAACCAGACCAAACCAAGACAGATAAGAAAGCTATATCCATAGATGTCACTAGACTAGGTTTATGTTCTTAAATACTAGTTTATGCAATGTTTAATCATACTTAGAGTAATTTCTTAGACAAGAATAGCTACCCCAGAAACAGAAAAATTCCTTTTGTGAATAAGTGATTTTCAATACAAATAAGTAATTCACAGTTTGTCCCAGATACCATTTATTAGAATTATTACCTCTGAGTGTTAGATGTGATTCCTCACTGTAGGTTATATATATAATGGCCCAGATGAGCAAAAGAGCAAAGCTACATCTTTAGGCCTCAGCTTTAAATTCAACAACAGTAGTAAGTGTTAAAATCATGAAAGATATTTGAGATTGACATACAAATACTCAGAATTCACCTAATTTCAGTGCTGTGCATGACACATTTTACACTAATGGCATTGTTCCATCTTCTACATAGAAATGTCCATCAGCTCTGACTGGACGTTTTGTTTCATATTTCGCGGTGAGTTCTGTCTGAAACTTGCTTTGAGGAAGAATAGTAGAAGTGAATTTGATTTGTGCCCTCAAGTGAAATGAATGGATTGTGTATCCCTATTCCCATCAGAGAGTAGCTGGAACATGTCCTGCTTTTCCAGGGCGGGGACTTCAGGCTGTACTTAGTGACCACACCAGGAATGACAGAGTGGGGATGATTAACTACTGTGAGGTGGGAGCCATGGATGCTCTCCTGGTCCTTACCTCTCAGGCTGTTTCACCCACATGGGGAAAAACATCCTAAGTGGAGGTTATATATATACACACCTATATATAAATATATATATCTATATCTATCTATCTATATATATATGGAAATATACATATATATATATATATATATATATATATATATATATGGAAAACACTTTTGATTTCTGATATATATATTTATATATATATATATATATATAACTTCTGAGATATATATGCACCCCTATATATATATATATACACATATATATATACATATATATATATACACACACACCTATATATACACCTATATATACCTATATATACCTATATATATATCTATATATATATATACACACACACCTCTATATACCTATATTTACATATATATATAGGTATATATAGGTGTGCATACATATATATATGTATATGTATGTATATGTATATATAGGTATATATAGGTATGTGTGTGTATAGATAGATAGATAGATAGATAGATAGAGATGCATATATATATCTCAGAAGTTTTTTATATAAATACATATATATATATATATATATATATCTCAGAAATCAAAAGAATTTTCCACTCCCCATAAGTCTATAACGTACTGCTTTAAATATAACCCTGCGTCTGGAAAGAAGTTTATACATTTAACAGAATTTCTTCCAAAAAAGCTTGTTAATTTTAAGAAGGTTTTGACATGGTTTTCTGACAGTAGAGGGCTAAATGACAGCTGAGAAATATTCATTTTGCTTGGGGAAAAGCAAAAGAAAATCACTAGATATTGGTGATTCACTTTTAAGATTTCTTAATATATATTTCTTGTCATTTTTTCAAAGTGTTTGTAGTCATGACTTTCATTTACTTGGGGTGTTTCTTAATTTAAATATGGTGATTTTGTGGTTTTGTTTTTTTTTTTTTTTTTTTTTTTTTCCCCAAAATGTGTTTCTACAAGGTAAAGAACAATTATTCTATGCTATAGCATTTTGTGCAAAACATTTCAGGACAAGTATTTGTTTATTGCAGATGAAACCATTTGGCAATCTTCAAAGTAAACTTTTTATGTTTCTTATTTATTTTATTATTTTCAGAATCTGCTTAAGTAAGCTTATAATATAAAAAAACCAATTAAAAACTCTAAAATGGGATATAGATCTGATTCTTGTTTGAGAATCTGGGAAAAAAAAAGTGTATATATTTGTGGGATTTCCCCACCTATATTCCCCATTCCTGTTCTAATAGGTGCTGTGTATGTGTGCAGCAATGGTCATTTATGGCGTTAAACTGAATAGATTTTTATAGCCTTCTGTTTCATCAGGAAAAGGATATGTGTGTGGGTTACAGATTGGGTGGGAAATAATGAGAACATTTATTTATACTCAGTAAAATATTCAATCTTTTCAAGAAGCAACAAGTGAACTTCATCTTGCAAAATCAAGTCACAGTTTCCTCCACTTTTCCAGTTTTTTTCTTCCACCTCGCTGTTTTCAGACCTTCATCCAATATGTTTTTCCTGAATGTACTACACAAAGCCACTTTCCAAATCTCTGGGAGATTCTTGTAGGTATTAATCTTAGTCATAATCTTAATCTTCATCTTAATCCTTGATTTAATTAATCTTAATCTAATGAAAGGTAGAAGGCTTTCAGAAGTTGTGTCTTTACTGGATTAAGTTGATCAGAGGCACTGAGGGGAAACAATAAACAAAAAATTACTCTAGGGACTTGCAGACAAAAAAAGCAAATTGGAACAGAAGTTCAAAAAAGCAGCAGCCTCTCATTGAGGTGACTTTATTTTATACAGGATTTTTTTTTTTCTCCTAATTAAAAGTGATTTACAGGACCCTGGTACACTAGAGATATATAGATTAAAAAATCATAGGTAATTTTTTGGCTTAATGCTAGTAATTAATTAGAAAGCTCTTCAATCTTTGACGTGCTCTAATCCCCAAATTGTTTTAAATGTTCAGTGGTTATTTTCATTCATTAAAAAAAACCTGTCAATTTCTGTTACATGTGCTTATAGAGTTAACTCACAGGAATCTCAGTCAGTTGAGGAAATTTTCACAATTTGGGACAATAACAAGTCTTTTGGTAGCTGAAAAGATAAAAATTGAAAAACAAATAAAAGAGATATTTAGACTCACCTTAAAAGATGACTTTTAGTCACACTACTCAGTTGTCTGAATTAAATATATAAGTGGTTTGGGTTTTTTTTTCCCTAGACTCACTGCCTAGTCATGGAGAGAGATTGGAATGTCTTAATATTGATTTCTCTTATCTGTCACCTAAAATGTCATATTGAAATTGTTTTGCTCTCAGTGTTCACCACCAAGGAGACCTACAGAAATTATGCTCTTAACTTGAACTTCTGTTAAGTGCCTAATGTTAGATGGAGTGAAACTGGCTTCATTTCTGCAATCCACCCCTTTTTCATAATGACATTACCAAGAAGATGTTGGCTGGGAAGATATTTCAAGAAGTTTGCCATGTCTGCAGGTAAATAATCAGACATCAGGATTTTTTTTTTTTTATTACTGTGGGTTTTGTTTGTTTGTGTGGGTTTGCTTGTTTGTGGGTTTTGTTTGTTTGTGTACGTTTGCTTGTTTTTGGTTTGGTGGAGTTTGGTTTTTTTTTTTGGCTTTTTTTTTTTTTTTTTTTTGAGAGGGGATTATTCCGCTAGACCCAAAAGAACTAAACTAAAATAAAATAATTCAGATTTCAACTCCTTATATAGATGCAGACAGTTTTAATATCTTTTTTATCCCCTCTATCATTGTCTGAGGTTCTTATCTTATAAAATGATATTACACAAGTTTTGCTACAGTTCCTTTTTTAGAGATAGGTATAGTGAAATATCAGCCATTTGATTATACAGAACTTTCCCTGGCTTCTCTTCCAACTTTTCTCTAAAGTAAGATAAAAAAAAAAAGACATGTTCAGATAGTGGCGCAGCATATTATGGCAGGTTTTTAAAGTGAACAAATGTTATTTCTTATTATCCAGCCAATATTTAGATGACTTGGACTTTGGGAATAAACTTTGCTAAGGAAAAAAAAAAAAAGGAAGAAGAGGAAAAAAGGAAAGGCATTGGTGGGGATACAAATTGCATGGTCCACTTTAAAATCTAATTCAAAAAGAGCTCCCTGTGATTCACTCTTTCCAGCTCCAAGGCAAACAGTGATATTGGTAGCACATTCATAATTCAGCATGGTTAAATGCCAAGGGCCGAGCAGAGAGCACCCTCCCGGCCAGCGCGAGCAGAATGACATTCATGGTTGATTCAGCTCCTTGCAGCAAGCTGTGTAATTGGAAAAGCCAAGGGAAATGACCCCAGTCTCTGTGTCCTGCTGATGTCAAAATGCATCCGTGTCACTGTGACAAGTGGCCAGTTTGGAGGCGTCCTCAGAACAAGGGGGCTGGGAAGGAAGGCGGGAGGCGTCGGAAATAGCTCCGCACAGGTGGGGCGCGCAGGGCAGGGCGCAGGAATCTCTGCCTCCCCATGAATGAGATGGAGGAAAGCAGGCTCAGAAGGGGACATCTGTTTAGCCTAATTTGGTGTCTTAATTACACCGCATGATATGCACCAGTGTGCTTAGTGACACTTGTACTTAATAGATGTGTAGACGCTGCTGTAAAGCTGATCAGGGCAATCAATAGAAATGGATAGAATGGTTGAAGATGACTCTGTATCCAAACGAAAAAAAAAAAAAACCAAAACCACAAGATCTGTAATTTATCTGGTCTGGGAGGAAGGGGAAATTATAATCTAGGACATGAGTGAATGGGACATTCTGAAGCTCTCTGTCATTTGGGGCATTCAGGTCACTTCAAGGGGGAGAAAAATTGTCCTGAGTTAATGCTATCCATGATATGTACTTTTCCTCTTAGATCAGTAACATAAAATATGGTTTAGCCAAACAATGCTTTGGACATTAAAAAGAGGTAGTATTACAAGCTTAGCAATCATCCTTGATAATACATTGTTATTAGTAATAATTAATATAATAATATATGTAATAATATATTACAAATACATGCACACAAACTTGCTCAGCTGGATTTTTCCATCTGTTAAAAGAAAAAAAAATAAAGAAAAGCATTGAACAAATGAAAAAATTGGTTTCTATTAATTTCTTCTGAGCTATGGACTGCCACTTCCAGAGGGAACTGTGGAATAAGGGTCAGCAGCATTTATACACCATTTAAAATTTTTGGATATTTTTGGGGGAGGAGAGGATGTTAGCAAATTATGTTCTTTAGTACATTCCTACCACCCAGTACCAGTTCTTTCAGATTTTTTTTATAAAATATCTCCCTATGTTACCCTAAAGGAAACAGTTTCTTTTTACTAAACTTGGCTTGTTCCGGCTACAAAATTCACTTTTTTGAGGGGATAGTTTGATTACTTTGTTGAAACTTTTACTATATCCAGAGCATGCAAGCATTTACATTTGAATATAAGGTCATATATGCTTTGTTTACTTATGTCAGTTTTAATGCTGATTGTAAGCAATAAATGCTTAACATACTTTTAGATCATTTTCCATTTCTCTTATACTAGTTCAGCTTCAGTATTTTAGTTTGTTTCATTGATCAGGAATACAATTATTAAAAAAAAAAGTTTCACAATCTTTTGTTAGAATGCTACTTATTTGAAGTAGTATTTCTAAATAGCTAAATTAGTAACACTTCCCTATCAGGTCACAGAACCAGAAAAAAACACACAATTCCTGACAAACATATCTTTTTTATCTTTTTTTTTTCCCCTTTCTTTCTCACATGAATATTTACGTGCAAATATGTATACACATACATATTATCACTGAACCTTGACTCTCAATAATACTTAATCTGAAGTGTTTGTCTGCTTTACTGCTAAAAACACTTTGCCTATCTTCTTCACCTGTTTCTGTGTCTGAAGTGAAATCTGAAAGCAATATTTGTTGAGTAATTTGTAGACCAATTCTTTTTTTGTGTTTGTCCAGCATTAAACAGATTGTTTGGTGATGAATTATGCCACAGCTTTGACCTTGTGTTTTTATTACAGATATCACACACATTTTACTGTTTTTACCCAAATTATGATGGTCTAATAACAATGCATAGGAGATGATAGCTATTGTCCGTAATGTTTTACACTATGAGATTGACCCTGCTCCAGAAAAGTTACAAAATATAAAGTTGAAACTGCTCAAATCTCAAAAAAAAATATCAGGGTTTTTGTTTTTTCCTGTACCAATAGCTTAGAAAGGAGGTAAGATTTCTCTTTAGTTTTGGAAAGAATTTTGTTTTACTCCCCAAGGAGTAAAACTTAGATCTGTCCAAGATGGACCAATTCAAAAGAGTTAGAGTTGAGCTGAGGAGAGCTCTGAAGAGGTAAGTAAGTGTAATGGTTACTCTTAGTCTTCTCTTCTGGCTCTGAGGTCTGTGAGTAAGATCATACTTACAATTTTCACAACTCAATTCTAGCAAAGGAACATATTTACAGCACCAGAGTTCACCTATGAATTTACATGTGTAAAATAAAAATTACCAAAGGATAGATTTTTGTGATTGTTAATTCTTCTGGATAACATTAGTCCTTGGAATTTCTGAGTCAGTAAAAGAAAGTGAGGCATGAAGGGAAGTGACAGAAACAGGCTTTCTGTAAATTTGTTATGCCAGCTTCCATGTTGAAAAACCTGCACAGTCTTGCTAGAATTTCTCAATCTTCTTTGTTAGTGTGTGCTTGTTCACGTGTACCTGAGCATACACACATTTTGTGTGTTTTTTATCTAATGAAATATTTCTGATGGGAATTGCAAGGGAGTCTAGTGAAATGCAGCCCCTAAACTTCTGTGACTCACCCAGGTATTGAGCACCTAATTCCCACAGATGCCTCTAAAATCAAACTAGTTGAATGCATAACTCAGGACAAATTATTTACTCAGCTCTACTCTTAATAATGATGCTTAGCTGGAGCTGAACAGCCTTTTTCATCTTCAAAGTGCTCTTCATTCGTTGACTAATTCATAAGTCTTCTGGATCTCACTGGTAAGATTTTCCTGAAAATACACAGGTTATTATTTTCTTTTTGCTCCAAATCTTCTCATGTCTTTCAGTTTTATTGCTTCAGACTTACCTCAGCAGCTCCTCATTCACTCCCACTCACTCATGGCCAAATCCATCCCCCCAGGTAACCCCACTGAAGCTGATTTGAGTCAAGTTACACCAGGGATGCTTTTGGCCCCTGCTGATGACAACATTTTTCAAACAGAGTCCTTGTAGATGTTTATCCTGCTCTCCACCCCCAGCAATCATTTGGCCAAGCTATACATATTTACTGTCTCTCTTTTCATCTTCCCTCATAAATCAGCCCCTCCAGCCTCTCAGTCATGTTGGTTGATCTTGTCTTTATTACCATCAATTTGCTCACAATTATGTAGTGCTTAATAGCTTTTCTGAATAACTTTAAGTCAAGAATGACACACGGCAGGGGAACTGCAGTGGTTGGGAAATAATTGCAAGAGCTGGTGGTGCTCTAGAGAGGGGGAAGTTTTGCTGTCACCAATTATATTGCTTTTTAGTTCTGACAAAATGGCAAGAAGCATAAGGGGGAAATTATTTCTACTAAATATTTTCATTCAAAGACAAATAGAAATAACCTTTTTTCTTGGAACAAAAAATTTAATAGAAATAGAAACATAAATGCACGTTTTCATTTGCTTACGAAAATCACTTAAGCATATTCTATGAAATCACTCAATAACTTTTTCAGAGTGGGAAATAGAAAATGTTCATTTAGCTTGAACTGTCTTTTATCAGAGGCATTAGTTGTACATTTATTCTGTTCTTAATGGAAACACAGATAAATAAATTTATAAATTACATTTTAAATTACGCTTGTCTACATTTCTCTGGATTCTCCTTATTTCATACACTACTTATTTGTCATCTCCTCCCACTCAGCATTTTCCTATTATCTTTGCCTCCATTAATCCAATCAAAATACTTCTAAAACCTGATTGCTTGTTCTTTCTGGCTCTTCTTCCAAACCATTTTAGAAAACCACATTTTATTTTTTCTCACCAGCAGTTTTTTTTTTTCTTTTTTCTTATTTGTTTTTTTTCCCTCCCTGACTTTACCCTACCCTACCTCATCTGATCTCATCTCTTTTGCCCTTGACCTCTCCAACACTTGCATCAGTGAGCTCAGGGGTCCCTGCTGGCTTCTCAGGACTTCAGCTGAGGAAAACTAAGTCCCACCAAACTCAAACAATGGGAGGATGGTGTCCTAATATCATGATATAGCCAGATGAGATGCATCCTTTGACTCAATCTTTGCTTAGGTGGCAATTACTTCCTCAAAATGTAGACTATAATTCTTCATTTTTTCATGTGGGCATCAGAACTTTTACATCTTACATGGAAAAGTAAGTACAAAAACAGTTGGGAAGATTAAGAATCTCTTAAAGGGAAACCCTAGAAATAGTGAATCAACTATAACTTGTTGTTATTTTATAGTACTGTTCCTTTAGATACTATAAAGTTAAATCGAGGAAGTAAATTTCAGTTTTATATTTTTCATTATGGGCATAGCTCTCTTTCTGTGTATATATACATATATATGTGTGTGTGTGTGTAACAAGGCCCATTCTGGTATGGGGTACATTATATAGTAAAAAAGGTGTGAGTTTGAGGATATATTTATTACAAAAAAGAACATCAACTGAGTTTAAAAATATGCTTCTCCAAAGAAAACCAAAAGGACTGGCAGGTCTATCATATTGATAAATATGATGCATGAACAATGTTTCATGTGCCTACAGAAAAATTTCCTTGAAATTGAAGCCATATGCTTAGTCTACAATCTCTCCTCATCTGTAATCTTGAATTGTCTGAAAAGTGTTTTAATTATTTGAAAAGCAGTGTGTTTGCAATGGCAACTGGTAAGTTATTACTTATGCATGAGAAAATTCAGTCATGACTCAACTTGTTTGGGTTGCTAATAACATTTGAGTTGAAAAACCCACCAGGGTCAATTTGAAAACCTAAGTAGAAACTCATATTAATGTTATTATTAATATTATTAAACAGAAAGTTGAAAGGCAAAGCAGAAAGTATTTTGCATACATGTAAAAAAGATGTTCCTCTGCAATGTTTTATATTGACAGATATGTCTATAAAGCTGGTACACAGGGGAATGGTAGTAGGAGGAACTTTAATTGAATCTGAGCTGCAGCAAACTTCTGAAGAATTTGAAGAAAAGTAATTTCAGTCAATTAAATCTGAAGCAATTGAATTGAGTGCAACAAGCAGGATGTAAATCCAGCAACACCGGAGTTCTAGAATTTTACTTAGGACCTTGGATTTATACACAGTTTTCTAAATTTTGAAGGTGTTCATACATACATCCAACAGCAGTATTACCAGAAGGTTTCAAAAGGTTGACTGATTTAATGGGTGATATTCTAAACAAGACCTACTTCTACACTCCACATACTATTGTTAGCTCAGGAAGTCTCTGCTGCTAAATGCACATGAAGAAGACATTAAAAAGCAATAATTTTCCTGCATGGTACACATTTTCCTTGAGCACTCACTGTTTATCACATCCAGAAATGTGATGTTACATGGCATTGTCCAGAAAGTGACTCCAAAATTCATTTTTAGTAGCCAGAAGAGAGCTGGCTGATCTTTCCTTAAAATGGAGGAGGTCTTGCTCCACAGGTGTATGAAATCAGGAAAGGAAGGCAAGAAACATGGATGAGTCAACACCTCCTTACCCTAAAGGGCAAGAAGGAAATGCACAGGCCGTGGAAGCAGGGACAAGTATCCTGGGAAGAGTATAAGGATTCTGCCAGATGCATAAGGATGGGGTCAGCAAGGTCATGGTGCAGCTGGAGGTTTTCCAAGCAAGGAAAAACTAGTAAGAAGTGGTTCTACACATGCATCAGCCAGAAAAAGAGAGTAAAAGAAAGAGAACCCTCCTTGATGAGTAAGTCTTACAAACAGGTAAAAATAAATGAGAAGAAGGCTGTGGTACTCAGTAGTTTTGTTTTAGTCTGCAGTAATAATCTCTGTCTTACACCTCTTAACTGGATGACACACAAAGGAGGGACTGGAGGAGAAAAGTCCCTCCCACTGTAAGAGAAGATCATGGTCATGACCACCAGAGGAGCCTGAATGCACATAAGTTAATGGGATACCATGAGATGCATCCCAGAATCCTGAGGGATTTTTCTCGTCTGCCAGGCTAACTGTGTGTGATGCCTGAACATCATGGCAGTTAAATGAAGCCCCAAAGACCGGAAAAAAGGAAACGCTGTACCCATATTAAAAAAGGGTACAGAGCAGGAATCTGGGAACTACCAGCCCATCATTGTCACCTTTGTGCCTGGTATGGTCATGGAACAGGCCTTCCTAGAAGCTGAGCTAAGGCGCATGGTAAACAGGGACGTGACTTGAGACAACCAGAATGGCTTCACCAGGCCTTCACCAAGGCCTGACCAACCATGTAGCCTTCTGTGATGGGGTGACTATATCAGTAGAAGACAGAAGAGCTAAGGATGTCATCTATCTGGACTTTTGTAAGACCTTTGACACGGTCCCAACCAAAATCCTTCTCTCTCAGTTAGAGAGAGATGGATTTTTGTCAGAATTCAGGACATTCCTCTGGTTGTTCTGGATTGCCAGAACCCCTGCCAGGGGCTCAGAGACCCTGGCACAGAGCCCAAGATGCCTGTGACTTTGATTATGAGCCATGGAAAAAGTTACCAACCTTATATGAAGATCTGCAAGCCACAAAAGTATAACTAGAATAATAATCAGTTTGTCACAGGTTAGGAAAATAGATTTTTTGGAGTTTTTAGAATGGGGGTTCAAGGAGCAAGATGGAAGAATTTGTCCGTGTCCAGCCTTTCTCCTTCTTCTTCTTGGCCTCCATCTTGTGCTGTGATGTTGGCACTTTTAGATTGATTTAGAGTAGAAGCTCACTGTCTAACATAGGTGACAGGTATTGGAAAGTAATTCTAAATATTGTACATGTAGTTTTTAGTACAAAAAGATAACACCACCCTGGGGGAGGCAGAGTGCCTCTGTCTGTCCTGCTGGACAGACGTTGGCACGCCAGGAGAGAGAATTTTATAGATAAGAAACAATAAACAACCTTGAGACCAAGAACTGAAGGGTTCTGACTCCTTCTTTGACCACTGGGCTTTGACCACTGGAAAAGAAACTTTCCAATGCATCTCAGGGTCACTCTGACCAGCTGAAGTCCCAAGAGATTTTGATGGATAGACTGTTCAGTGGATTAGGAACTGGTTGGTCAGTGGATTCCATAGGCTAGTGGTCAGTGGCTCAACAATGAGATCAGTGACAGTGGTGTCCCTCTGGGGTCCATATTGGCACCAATATTTTTTAATGTCTTCATCAGTGACAGGGACAGTGGGGTGGAGAGCACCCTCCTCAAGATTGCAGATGACACCAAGCTGAGCGGTGTGCTTGACACACCTGAAGGACAGGATGTGACCTGGTTTTAACCATGGTTTGGCTGTAGCAAATGGAAAATGAGGGGAACAAGCCAGTGCATTCACTAATCAGCTGTGACTGATAACCACAGAGGGCTTGGTGAGAGGAGAGGCTGGCTCTGGAAGAAACATTTACTACTTTGATTTGTTGGCCAAGCTGCAGCAGACGCCAATGAAACTAGTGGCTGAAACTCAGAAATTAAAAGAGAAAGAAAGAAATTGAAAGGAGGGTAGGCCTCCAAGACTGATTACTGCTGCATAAGCATTTTGTCATAAGCAAAAAAGGAAGGCAGACCAGATAGGGGCTTCTAACAGTGACAGAGATAAAGAGGCTAAAGTTTAAAAGCACGGAAGTTTAACTGCCAGTGTTTATTTATAGCTTCACACATACAAAGGCACTGCTATTTCAGGGAAACTGCACTATTTTTTATATGTGTCAGTTTTGAATAGTCCAGACACAGTAAAAGTAAAATAAAGTGAACCGCATGTGTTAAGGAACAAATTTAAATAGCAATGGCTCTGAGAATAAAGTGTACATTAAAATAAGGGAAGAGGCTATAGCTCATTTAATTTGCAGAATAAATCTCTGACAAAGATCCCTGTCTCGTGCACAGAGATGATATTAGGAGTTGAGAAAAAGATATAAGCCACAGTCTGATATAATATGTGAGTTGGTGTGTATGTGTGTATAAATTCTGCCACTTATCTATCCCACTATCTATCCATCAGCACTGCACGCACATTCATAAACATTAATGTTTATTTTATTCATTAATACACAAAGACTTACCAATTAGCTGTATCAATACTTTATTTGGCAATAAATTCTTTGAGGCAAGGTTTTTCCTCATTTTTATACTTTGCACATATATAGGATAGAGAGATAATTGGTTCCATAATGATAAAACTGCTGCGCTTCCTTGCTACCTTATTTTTTACTGACATTATCAGAGTTGTTCAATAAATGCCAGCTCTTCATCCTCTGATACACCACTTTTACTCATTATGTGCCACATGATTTATAGAGAAAAAAATAGTGGATCACATTAAAAGTATTTTAAATTTCACTGGAATTTGAATGGAATGTGTTTTCATTGTCTCTGTGTGTCTAGATATAGTTTTCTAGCTGATAAACAAAATCAATATATTTTTTTCAGGATGAACTTCTTTAAATGAAGGATGCAATACTACTATTTATGCTATACAATACCCTTTCACTCTTACAATGAAGAAAGAAAAGCTATCCCAAATATCCATCCTGATGTTTTTCATGGTTAACATGCATTTTATTTATAAAGGGGTGAATTGTCGATTTCTCTATTGATTGCAGAAGCATAAAGAAAGAAGCAGCTTTATGACAAGTTTTTGTCTTGGACTGTTTTCCTTTTCCATGTCTTTGTCAAGGCAAAGTTCAAGTATTTCAACTTTAATGCCTCTCATTCATGGAAATTGCCTTTCTTGAGATATTACAAAGGAAAAAATTTCATCAGTTTTGGTAGTCTGCTGTGTAGATGCCCCTAGGAAGACCAAGCCCTAAACCCTGTGTCTGTGTTTCTCCCTCTGAGCCAAGGCCCATCTCTGCTGACGAGAAATGGGCCACAGCCTTGCTGGTTGCCCACAGCAGAAAACCAATGGGGAAGGGAAGGCAGACGGGCACCATGCCACAAAGGGGATGCATCCAGCACGTTACAGAGCACCAAAACTGCCTCTGAGACAATTAGCAATTAGCACAGAGGTCTTCCCAAATTAGTGTGCTCTAACTCCCGGGACTAACAGTGCAAGTGGGCCACTGGACTTTGGCTCGGCACCGTCTAGCTCCCATGGCTACAGAAAGTGAGGTCTGCTTATTTCCCTATCAAACATCTTAAGAAGAAGGTTGGGAAATTTAAATCTGGAGTAAAATGACAATCTGAACTCTGATTTAAAGGCAATATTTGCTGCCTTTATTCTAAGCCAACTGTTTATGAACTCCCAATTCCCACTGCAAGTAGTAAACTGCCTCAGAACTGTCTTAGAGAAGCTTGGCCTATTTTTTCCTCTTCTCCCATATAACAGCTATTGTTAAAAAATTTAATAGAAACCTCTTCTCTTAATATTTCTCTTTCTTTTTAATTTATTTTATTTTCCTACTTATTACAGGTTAGTTTACTGTATCATTATCTTCCGAGAAACCAAAACAGTCACGATTCTCTCATTTAAAAAACATTTATTTCTCTTATTTCTCTTAAAAAGAACAGAAAAAATCTTTCTTGGTAATTACTGATTTCTCTCTTCTTTATTTTCTCTCAATTTCCTTGTTATGATTTTTTTAAAAAAATACCAGTTGATTTGATTATTTCAAAGAATTCAAAACCAAAAAAGACTGAAAAAAATCATCTCAGTTGATATTCCTCATTGTCTTTATCCTTCTCTTTTCACCCTCTCCTCCTAATGACTTTCTGACACACACACACACAAAAGGCTAAACTCCTAAGACTTTAATGAACAGTTGGTTTTTCCTTATCTAGTAATTGGTCTTTTTGATTTCAATAGTCATAAAATAAGATACAACTAGGTATTATCAAGGATATATTAATCACTAACAATTATCTAAATGACTAAGGATCTTGATTTTGCATAAAAAAGATTAGATTGTTTTAAGATTATGTGCTTATGAAGATGCCAACAACATTGTAAGAACTCCCAAATCTAATCTATTTAAATCTTTCCCTTAGTACTGAAGTGGACTAATCAGTGTCTTTTAACCTTCTTAGTGAGAATAAGTGAACATTATTTGGCTATTCCCCCATTTTTCATTAGACAATATTATATGGATAGTAATTTTGCTATATATTTGAAGCACAGCTCCTTTCTCCCTGAAACACACCTATTTAGAGAGGCTTCAACATTACTGGGATAATTCTGCAGTACTTCACTGTGCTTCTAACTTTCACTTTGCTTATGGCTCATTCCAAAATCAATCTGTAGCCTTTTATGTGTTTATAGCATTATATTGGCACATCTAAGTATACAACAGCACCTCTTTTCCCCCCATGGTGACTTCCAGCATCTTGCTGAAAAAGATGTTTTTGGGATGAGACTTTGCCTGCCAGTTATTCTAGGGTGACTTTGTAAAGGTCAAAGAAATTACTCTCAGTTTGTCCTCGTCAAAAACTGGCGCACCCATATGGGGGCAAATAAAATCCACATGGGTTACACTGACATTGCAGTGGTGATTTTGTTTGTTTGTTTGTTTGTTTATACATAGATATGTGTGTGTCTGTGTCTCTGTGTGAGTATTTATCTCCTCCAAATCACTCTTAGACTCTCACTGCAGCCCTGTCATAACTGAAGGGAGAAGACAGTTATCTCATGACCTGAAGGCATTAGCCAAATTATCATGGATCAGACATCCGCAAAATACAAAATGAGGTTTCATTTGACATAGACATTTACATCAAACATATACAGAATAATTATTTCCACTGGAGCATTGATGAATCAACCAATGGCAATTTAATGAGAATACTGTCTGTCCTTGTAAGTTATATTCCCCTTCAGTTGCAAAGGTGCTAGCCAAGCGCATTGTATCACTCAGTCTTGTCAGAGTAGATGTTCTGTCACTGATTAAAGAGCTGGATGTCCTCTTTAGTCACAAAAACATTTCATGGAATAACCTTGTTTCTGTCTTAATGGATTCTTGCAATGTAATGAAAGGCTCCAAACTGGACTTGAAGAAACCCTCAGAGAGACAGAGAGTGTCACTTCTCACTTAGTCACCGCTGGCAATTGCTGCCACTCTGCCCATAGCACACCTGAGAAGAGATGTACAAGTCATTTAAAAGGCACATTCCGTCAAATGCATAATGGGCAAGAAAAGCATCAGAGGAGTTTTTGCCTCCTTCCCCCTCCCCAGCCTCCACAACTTTCAGATTTCTCAGATTTGTCACAGCCAAACGAGGGGGTCAGGAATAAGAGTGAATATTTGATATCACTGTGTGAGCTGAGTGTGACATGCTGATGGCACCTTGGTAATCTCTGCCAGGCAAATGATTTCCCAGGGTTTGCAGGGAGGAAAGGTGGGGGAGAGAAAGGAGAACTGACAGTGCAGTTTCACTCCACATCTGCTGCCAATTTTAAGGAGTCACTAATTCACAAACTATATGGTAAGCACATTTAACTGTTCTAGCATTTTTCTCATGCTTCATGAAAACAGAGATAATAACTGGTAAACCAACTGTAAAATTAAAAGAACTAGATGTTGCCAATAAAGACCATCATTTCAGGAAAATAAATTTGTTTCTTGGAAGCTGATCTCTAACGTATGCTTTAGGTGCCCACAAGAAAAGCAATTCAACTGGAGAGTAAATTGATCTTGCTCCACTGGTTTATATGAACAGAGCAAAAATATACACCAACAGGTTATCACTTAATAACTCTTTGTTTCCCTAATATTGAATCAATAGCAGGATCACTTGGAGTCATCAAATCTTGAAGTGCAATGAAAAAAGATATTCAGGGACACACACCCTTAGACTTACACACACACACACATGCACACACATGCACCACTGAAGAATTAAACATTTCCAAGGCAAAATGTTCCATCACACTAAAGGCAATATTGGTCTTCTGAAGATAAGAAACAGCAGCTTAATATCTTCCCACAGAACTCATGGTCCAAAGCATCTGCTGGTACAATTCTTATGTCTGCAGAGGAACTGGTTGTATGCACAGTTATAACTGTGTTTTAAAGCACACTAAGAGCAAGATGATCTCATCTCCATGGTATCCAAACGTTGCAATGGTACAAATCTGCACCAGGGGAGGTTCAGACTGGATATAGGAAAGTGTTTCCTTGCCAAGGAGGTGGTCAAACACCAGGACAGGCTTCCTAAAGAGGCAGGCAATTCCCAAGCATGCAGGGTTTGAGAGCAGATTGCACACCTTTAGCAATACACTTTTACTTGGTCAGGCCTGAATTTGACAGACATGATTGTAGGTTCCTTCCAACTGAAACAATCACCCATTCCTTCCCATTTTGATCCAGTGATAGAGATAACATGTAGAAATGCTGAAGGTGTTGTTGTTGGGCCTCAAATTATATTAATTTTTCTGATAATGCTAGATTTTTCTTAGAATGTTTTTATATCTAGAATTGGGAATGAGAAGATCTCTTGCCAAGATCCTTTCCCTTAGAAGGGAGGAGAGACAAACTTCTGGGATAGTCCCTGGCTAAACTGCAGTTCACTGAAACACCCTTGCCATGAAATTTGCTCAGGCTCCATCAAGGTAGCAGATGGGTTCAGGACATAAACTATTGCATATAGGTTTCCTTCACTGTAAGAGAAATGGGAAGGTCTAGGGAAATTATCGCAATGTAATTTCACTGACTGCGTTAGAATTAGGTAAATAGCCTCTGAAATTATTTTGTTTCTTCCTTTTGGCAGCAAAATATACCCAAGATGCTTAGCACAAAAAGAGCTATCTGACATTAAATAGATGCATCTTATGAAGGATTGACATAAGCCACAGATTTGTTTGTACCCATATGTCCCATTAAAATGGGTTTAAATACAGTTTCTATCAACAATGATACATAAGAAAGAAATTAATCTAGAAGAAAATTAAATTATTTTAGCTCCCTTACTTGAAATATTGACTTTATTGGGAAAGAGTCTCAAATATAAATTGAGAAATAGCTCAGAACAAGCTTCAGAGTATTCAAATTCCTTCTTTCCCATGAAAACACACTCCAAACATCTCTGCTAGGATCCCCTATCTCTCTACACATAAAGAAATATATTAATAAGCTCTCATAGTACCTGTGCTACTGGTGCTAGCAATACTGGGAAAAAAAACAGCCAATGCCTAACATTTAGACAAATTAATAAGATAATATCTTTCTCTGTTGATGAACTGTGGAAAAGCACATCCATGTGAGATGTAGATGTCATCATGTTGGTTATTGTTTGCATGCAACAGACAGGTCCTAAAGCAATGGTTCAGATTAATGTCTCTAATAATAAACACAGTGTTAGCAGCAGCACTGTCATACCTGTGGTCAAATTTCCACTCCTAGTGAGTGAAAAAAGAAAAAGAAAGTTATATTTCAGGGGCACGAATTAATTGGAAAGCTGTATTTCCAATACAGTTGATATTAAGCTTTTCCGTTGACACCAGAGCTGTGAAATATAGCTGACTCAAGGGGTAGGAAAATAGAGGAATATGTTTTCCTGACAACTGACACATGGCCTGCTGTCTCCTTAAAGGGCTGCTGGCCATCCACTCTGCTTCCTGACTCCCACAGGCTGCCCTGAGTCTCAGCAATGGGTGAATTTCAACAAAGTTTGGCTGCTCAAACACAGTGTGCTTCAGCCAGGGAATAGGGCTGGAAATCACAGATGATTGATTCATCTCTCTGGGTTCCTAGCATCACCTGGTTTGGGAATATATATCAAGGCCCCTATTTCTCTTAGTATATAAGGAAGTAAAAATGGCTGCAACCCATTTGTATTAAAGCAATCTTTTTTTCTTTCTTTTTTTTTTTTTTTCTCCCTTTCAAATTTTAAATAAGATTCAGTGTTAGCCCTGATCCACACTGGTGAAAAGAGATATCAGTTATATATTTTCATCAGAAATAGTTGTTTCATTAGCTCAGAATTTATTTAACATCTGAGGAATAAAATTAGTAACTGATAATGGCAAAAGGATACCATTTATTTTATGGCTTACATATGCTGAGCACTGTAAATACCAGTTAAATCAATCCCTTCTGAATGCCATTACAATTAACAGACCTTTTAAAGAAGAAGAAACTAAGGCCAAAAGTCACTTTTCAAGAGCTCTACACAGGAGCAGATATGATCTGAACTTTTGATATCCTTATCACCATAAATCCTCCTGAAAAAATGATTTCTTAATTAATTTGTCTGCTTAAAGGGTGCACTGATTGAACTTTATTTGTGCATATCAGTGTGTTTAAGAAGCTTCTAGAGTATAAAAAAAAATAAAAAAAAAAAAAAGATGTTTTCTAGAACAGCATCCTCAGCCAGCTTAAAAGATTCTGTGATAAACGCATTTATCCACTAGAGGATGTCTGGCAAGCTCTTCTGGTAGAAAACAGGTTCCTACCACTGAAAACTTTAGTGATAGATGCTGAAAAGCACAAGCTTGTGGTGACAGCCCTAATTTGCCTGCTTCATCCCCATTATCAGGACCACTGATAAGGCAGTGAATGGGAAGTTCTGTGTGCACCATCAGGCATTTAATAGGCACTTGCAAAGGCATCCTGATGCAGCTGGTGCAAGGCACACAAGGAGTTTGGAGCCATGGATCTGAAAAATCAAACAGAAATGGGGTGAGACGTGCTTTAAGTTATTTGGGTGCTTTTACTGAAGCAAAAGGTTTAAGCAAAAGCTGTTTGAACATAAAGCATCTCTGTCTCTTTTACACAAGTTCCCTGGTCCTCACCTGGTTCTGAAGATACACATGGCTTAGCTCCAACCATGAGTGGGGCTGCAGGAGGCAATGGGAGCTGCCTTCCCAGGAGACTGAAGCATGGGGAACTGTTTTTTGCAGGATTTAAGATTATGCTTTTAGAAAACTCTGCAGAATTGATCTCTACAGTTTGGCTTGGTGTGACCCCGTGACTCTCTGGCTCTCTCTGAGCAGTGCAAGTTCACTGCAGGTTTGGCTCAGCAGGATTAAAAACAGGGCACAGAGCTCCCACCAAGTTGTCATTCTGCTGCTTTGACAAGGTCCATGCTTGAAGCCAGAACTGAGCAAAAGAGCTGGAACCACAGTTCAGATACTCTCCCCAACTGTAACATCTCCCTGCATTTAGAATATTCTCACTTTAAACAACTGCACTTCAATACACGACAGCTATTTCTAATTGACTCAGCCTTTGCACACAATGTATTTGCTCATCCTCTGCTGCTACCAAGAAGTTACCATAAAGAAAATAAAAAAGAAAACAACCTCTGAGCCTAAAATCCCAAATTGCAATGTATACTTTAGAGAAATATGTACAATTATTTTTATTGTTTGTGTCCAGTCTGTTTATTACAAATGTTTAAACACGATGAAGTTCAACAGATAGAACAGCTAATAGTACTAGGTATTGAATTTACAATTGAACACAAAGTGGATGAGTCTATAATAAACCTTATCCAGGGAATGCATTTATGAGGCATCCTCTAATCAGCAAAGAGAGGGGGCATGTTTGTCCCTTTCTCTGTTGCTTTGTGAGTTACTGTTAGTCTGAAAGACTGGCTTGTATCCAGGAAACAGCAGATGCAGGTGGATAGAATTTTTTCCATTGCCTTTCACTTCAAATAGGTCAGTACGCAAAATTTAATTATAAAAAGATAACCAGAATTACTTCTTTCGCAATTAAAGTAGTTATAAATACAAGCTCAGAAGACCTCTCCTTAAATCTCAGTATATCTTTCCTGTCTCTGACTCAGTGGCACGTGTTTTAAATGCGATTTTTGCAAGCACTGCTAATTTGAAAAGTTTCAGAGAGCTTTAAATATTTGATTTATTGAGTTGTTTTAATGCAGGTTAATTCAGCTTGTACTTACCTTCTCTGGATGCTGGAGGACCTGTGGTGCTGGTTTACATTATGAAAAAGGACACATTTATCTTGTGATATTGATACTATCCTGGTAAGTTGAAATATTCAACTATTCTTAGCAGCATTGGAAAGGGCTGATACCAACAAAATAAGATGAATGCTTCCATTTTGTTTCAAAGCAAAGTTCATGAAAATAAAAGGCCCATGGTCCCTACTTGATTAAATTTTCTTTGCTCTCTCTGGACATCCTATTATCAAATGAAAATGCAGATAATGGGCTATTTTGCTCTGTTTCTGTCTAGATTGGCAAATCATTATCTGTGTCCTCTCATCCATTCACCACACAGAAAAATTATCTCTTAATACTATTAGAATTTCAAGAACTATAAAATACTGATATATATGCAATCTTTTTCTCCATAGATCTTAGAAGCCTTCATAAAAAACATTATTATTTTCTCTTGTCACTGAAAAAAGGCTATGACACTCCTTCAGCAAATCAGAAACTGAGGCAGAAAGTATTTTTCAAGGATATCAAACAAGTTTAAATTTTCAGCTATACTTTTGGGAAAACACTGGCCAAAACTCGAGATATCTAACCATGCAGTACTCTTAACACACAGTGACCACAACTATAACAGAATATAATCTATAGTTATAGTTCTATACTTATAGCTACTTATAGCTGGGAAGTAGAAATTGTCTAGGGACTTCAATACAAAAAAACACGCTTTCCTTAAGTTTCTAGAATTTTCTTTCTAAGTTATTCAGTGATGTGCTATTTGATAATGTACTTTATGCAATAAGGTGAATGAGAAAATCCTAATAATAAATATGGCCATTTGTTTAAGTTAATTGATAAAAGCTGGAGCTTTTCTGGCATGTTGGACAATAATTTTATTGATATTATTTCTAAGATAACAATTTTGTAATATTTCAATAATTATATAAACATTATATGTATTATACACTATATTGTATTTATTAATAATAATTTTGTCTTATGTGTTGCCTTACACTGAAAAAATTTCATCCACATATCAATATTTTAGGAAAGAGAATTTTGTCTGTACGAAACAAGAATACCATCAAGAATAGACTAAAGCAGAATTGTTCCATTGATGAACATGAGTGCACTTTTTCCTAAATGAATTAAATACTTCCCTACATCTTTTATTTTAAAAGTTTGCTAATATTCCCCTCCAAGTACAGTACTGCTTCTTTGCTGTGTTTGGCTTGCATTCTACCACCCCTTTGACAGGTAAAACTCTCCCAGCATGTCATTGCCCAACTCAGTAAATAAGTAAGAATTTCCTGGGGTTTCCATGAGGAAGCAGAAGTGGAGATGGGGATTTGGATCTCGAGACTACATTTTAACACTACATCAAAACATGTTTTAGTCTTTTACTGCCCTATAACTCAGAGCATACTGCTGCTCAGTTCTTTACCCTCAGCACTTAAGATTCTAAGTGTAGGTACTTCAAGCCACAATGAGTTTCTTGTAGAAACAGATACTCTATAAAAATTATACTTTATTTAAGTTCTTGTGGATAAACTGCAGAGACTGAGGTACCAGTTCAAGACAGAGTGAAGCAGGTTAATGATTAGGATTTAGATTACAGGTTTTGTGTAAAACAAAGTCTTGGAACTATAAAGCGCATTCTTGGTTACCTTTTTTTTTTATTTTTGCTAGTTTATTCTCTGGTCTTTACCTATCCATGTGCTTATACTAATATTTTCTTGCCATGTGAAAAACAAAACAAACAAAGCCAAAAAAAAAGGTAAAGCAAAATAAAAATTAAAAACAAACAAACAAACCAAAAAAAAAAAACGAAAAACAACCAAACAAAATTGAACAATTCCCTTCTGTGCTGTAACTCATTGATGGTCTAAGTAACACAAGCAGATTTTTCTAGGACTTTCCTTAAATTATTGGACAAGCCACTTATATTCAATATGCTAAAGCTTCTATTTACAAGAGTCTCTCTATTTTTGTTATTAAAAATCTTAAATTTGATTTAAAGCATAGTTAAAAGAAGTTTTAAATAGGACTACCTGAACATTTTTTCTTATAAAACATTGGGAATTTTACCCATATTGCTAGTAATCAATGGCTGAAATCAATGCCATGTCAAGTTTGAGTTTTGGGAGTCTAGATATCCTTTTCAAGGTTTTAGAGATGTTTGTCATGGTTTTACAATATCTGGTTTCCAGTTAGGGGGCTGGTTCCCTGGAGGGCGGGACCTAGTGGAGCTGCCTAGTTTTGAAGAGCCAATCAGCTGGCTGGGTTTGAAGATTGACACCTAGTTAAACCACTTGAAGTATTTAAACACACCCCTGTGGAAATGCACTTTTAAAAGTGAGCAAAGCCCCGGAAAGCTCTCAAAAAGCTTTGGGCTTTCAAGGAGGTGACTGAGCCTGCCGGGGCCCACACGGCTGAGTTGGGCTGGGCCTGGCTGGGCCGCGCTTGTGCAGCCCACGTGGCCTGGCTGGTGTGTGGCTCAGCTGAGATTTCTGCTGCTGCTGGGTCATGTCACCGAGACTACACCAACACTGCGAGCAACCACGCCGGCTGCATGGTCAGAATCAGGACAGCCCAGACAGTGCTGTGTGGCCACAACATGGCTTGCAAATGAGCTTTGTTTTACCCCATGGCCAGCACTGGGGTTGTCCCTGAGGGCAGGAACAGCCGGGGCCAGCAGTGGCTGCCAATGGCCTTGTGCAGGAGTGGCCTCATGGCCAGCACTGGGGATGTCTCCAAGTCCACAAGTGGCCGGGACCTCGAGTGGCTGCCAATGGCCTCGTGCAGGAGTGGCCCCATAGCCAGGACTGGGGATGTTCCCGAGGCCAGGAACAGCCAGGGCCAGGAGTGGCTGCCAATGGCCTTGTGCAGGAGTGGCCTCATGGCCAGCACTGCATGGCCTTGGTGCAGCTCGCTATGAATTTTACTTGGCCACTTTTAGCAAGCCGTGCTTTGGACAGAAGGACCAGAACAGCAGCAGGAGCTTTTCTTGTTTTTGGTGTTTTGCGTGAAGAGAAGCGCTGAGTGGAGCCAGCAGCCAGCATGGCTTGCACGGTGTTGGCAGAGAGCACGTGAGCAGAAGCAAGAGGCACAGCGAGGGATCTCTGCTATTCAGAGTCTGGATGAGATCAGCTTTTCAGCCTTGCAGAAGTCTATAAAAACTGTTTCAACTGATAAAGATTGAAAACAAATGAACCTACAATCCTATGAACACCAATTCTCTCCTGAATCAGGAAAAAGAAGGGGTGAAGACACATAGAGAAAACAGCATAGGGCACCGAGATCAGTAAAGGAGTCAGATTTTAGATGGGAGGGGATTGAGGAGATGCCTCAGTCTTAGGCTGAAATTCTTTAGTGAATTTGGTGAAGCCAAATTTTTGATATATTTTTGATATCAAGCTTTGTTTTTTCCCTGTAATTCATGAAGTGCATGGGGGGATGCAGCACTCACCTGCACCCATGCGAAAAGGGCACTTGTGCTGGAACATGTGGATACTGAAAAACTGTGATTCAACGAGAAGTTTGGACATAGAGAAGTGACAGAGGGATAGAAGAAGAAAAACCTCTGTTCCCAGAGATAAGAGAACTTTTGTTTGTATAATAGAACAGCTCATTCTTAAAATAGTACCCCATAGCCCATGAAAGCAGCTTCGAGAAAGCTGCAAGACTTTCACACTGCAAACAGATTTTCCTTTCCTGGGGGCTGATTCACTGTGACATTGAAGCCATGGGAGAACTGCTTCTTGTGGAGAAGTCCCCATGGCACAGCAAGAGACACTCCTCTCCCTAAGTGGACTGAAGAAAGACTATTTTAGAGGTGGTAAACTGGCTGAAAGTCCCAGGTTCAGTCTCTTTACATTGTCAGTGGGAAGGAACAGAGGGTTTGTGGGGAGGAGAAATGTTCTGAAGGTTTATTCTTATTTCTTTTTTTTTTTTTTTTTTTTTCCTTTAATTGTGTTAATAAAGCTTTTTTAATACCCCTTAAAATTTTGAGCCTCCTTTGCCATCCTCCTAATCTAGATGTCATATGAGGAAATTAATAAATAATTCTAGTTGGCTGTATGAGCGTTTGGCCAGCACTAAACCCGCTACAATGTTTTAAGCCAGAATTTTACAAAAAAGTCACTCTCACCTTTCTCAATGACATCTGTGAAAAATCAGTAGATTATCTCTTTCTCATTCCTCTAACCCCTCTCAGTGGGAGTCTCAGGTCAAGGTTTTATGTACATATTTAGGACTAGAATAATCATGTCCAACACCTGATACATAACTTAGCTCTCTCCCTGCCACCTCACTTGACAATGAATTTTGACTTCTTATTACAAGTATATTGTGCAGTGATAGCAACCAAATGGATGAACAGTGTGCTGACATCACCTGCAACATCCTCAGTGATGGCTGTGAAATAAAACACCCTGAACACGCTTTCAGAGGAGTTAAGAGCAAGGACCCACCACAATGGGTTCTTCTGGGTTTTGGCATGTTTTTATTTCTGCTTGCCCAGCATGCCCTTCAGTCCTTCTCCTCATGGAGTTCATGGAGCCTTAAAGAGCTTCCTTAAAAGTGCAGTTGTACTCAGGGTGAGAGAACAGAAACAACTTCTAAGAATATAACTTGTGATTCTCTTTCAGCTGCTGCACTCATAACGTGAACAAAGAGATTCACAGGCAGGCAGACAGACAGACCAAGTTTGTCTACCTTGTTATGGACTTGATATGTGAAATTAAAGATGAGTGACCATCCAGGGTGAATTTTCTCAGCCGTCATTCGTGTAAGAAGGAATTTTTAACAGGTTTTCTTTTTTTTTTTTTTTTTTATGATTTAACCATTTGACTTCAGTTGAAGGTAGATAGCTTGGAAGTTATTTGTTTCTGAAGTAAATGAAAGTGAGGAAAAGCATCTGACACAACTCAATTAATTTGTTGATTAAGACCATAAGAAACCTTAACCAGTTGAAAACTTAAAATATGTTACCAACAATCCATGTATCATAGTTCTGAACCAGTTAAAAAGGAGGCCAGCTCAGCATGACTTTTCAAGTTGCCTTCATATTCTATTTCTTTAAAACATATAGTTTAATAAAATTTAATAACCCCCCATCTGCTTATCTTAAGAGAAAATGTACCAAAAAATATCAATGTGTACCAGACACACAATTATTATTTTTGGCATCCATTTAACAATTTTGAAAACAGAAACATAAAAGCAACAGAAAACCATCTAAGCCTAGTACAAGGAAGAAAGATTTAATATTTATATAACAGAACCAAAGGCTATATGAAGTTTAATAAGTCTCTTGATGTGAGTTTTGGAAGTCCAGTTCAGAGCTTAATATGTCACAGAATGTACATTCATATACGCATTTTGAAATATCCCCTTGAGAATATGTTATTGGGTAAAAAAACTAGGCTATAAAGATGTAGAATTGGTTAAGGAATGATTTTCTATTTTTTTTCTTTTCTTTTTCTCCCCTCCATCTCTCAATTCCTTAGATATCATGATACACCATGGAGCTTTCCAAAATTTTTTGTATCTGCAGTACAGCACAAAGCATACGCTTATTTACAACTTCTTAATTGATGTTCATGATAGCTGTGATTTCCAGACAGTGTTCTTTCCCAAACTCTGGATGTGCCATAAAACATTGTGTAGTGCCTAGCACTGCAGAAAAAGTAGCATATTCTGCTCTTCATGAAGTTCATACGGATTCAATCCTTCTATTGTAGCCTTCATTTCACTAGGGCTGGTAGTGTTACAGTCCAGCAAAGGAGCAAGTCAGCTGGTATTGCTGACATTACCTCAGCTGGTAAGAGAGAGCACATTTGAAGATTTGAGGTGTGGTAGATCTGTAGGTGATTTTCTCTGGGAAGAAACATCTCTTTCTGCAGAATTTTGCCTTATATATTTTAAAAAGCACACCTGGTGCAAGAACTCTTCAAGGAAAAATGTGATTTTTTTTTGATTTTTTTTCCCCAGTGACTTGCTGGTTTATTCCCATTAGGAATGCAAAATTTCAGTAATTCCCAACTTCCTCTTCTGTCTTATCACTGTTCTAGAAGAGACAATGTGTGCCCCTTCAAAAAAAGAAATATGTTCTATTTTCTTATTTGCTACTACCATTACAAGAAGAGTTAGTATTATTCTAAAACATGATTTAAATAGATCCGATTTCTGCTCCGGATAGCAAACATAGTCATATTTTGTGATCTAAAAGAAGTATTTTACTTTTATTGAAAATTGAGATGAAGGAGAAGGGAGGAAGAAAGGAAGAAAAGAGGGAAAAGAGAGAAGAGGGGATGATGGAATGGAGCATGGAAAGAGGGAAAAAAAGGGAGGGAGGGAGGGAGGGAGGGAGGGAGGGAGGGAGGGAGGGAGGGAGGGAGGGAGGGAGGGAGGGAGGGAGGAAGGAAGGAAGGAAGGAAGGAAGGAAGGAAGGAAGGAAGGAAGGAAGGAAGGAAGGAAGGAAGGAAGGAAGGAAGGAAGGAAGGAAGGAAGGAAGGAAGGAAGGAAGGAAGGAAGGAAGGAAGGAAGGAAGGAAGGAAGGAAGGAAGGAAGTGTCGGAAGGAAGGAAGGAAGGAAGGAAGGAAGGAAGGAAGGAAGGAAGGAAGGAAGGAAGGAAGGAAGGAAGGAAGGAAGTGGCGGAAGGAAGGGAGGAAGGAAGGAAGGGAGGGAGGGAGGAAGGAAGGAAGGAAGGAAGGAAGGAAGGAAGGAAGGAAGGAAGGAAGGAAGGAAGGAAGGAAGGAAGGAAGGAAGGAAGGAAGGAAGGAAGGAAGGAAGGAAGGAAGGAAGGAAGGAAGGAAGGAAGGAAGGAAGGAAGGAAGGAAGGAAGGAAGGAAGGAAGGAAGGAAGGAAGGAAGGAAGGAAGGAAGTGTCAGAAGGAAGTGTCGGAAGGAAGGAAGGAAGTGTCGGAAGGAAGTGTCGGAAGGAAGTGTCGGAAGGAAGTGTCGGAAGGAAGTGTCGGAAGGAAGGAAGGAAGGAAGGAAGGAAGGAAGGAAGGAAGGAAGGAAGGAAGGAAGGAAGGAAGGAAGGAAGGAAGGAAGGAAGGAAGGAAGGAAGGAAGGAAGTGTCAGAAGGAAGTGTCGGAAGGAAGGAAGGAAGTGTCGGAAGGAAGTGTCGGAAGGAAGTGTCGGAAGGAAGGAAGGAAGGAAGGAAGGAAGGAAGGAAGGAAGGAAGGAAGGAAGGAAGGAAGGAAGGAAGGAAGGAAGGAAGGAAGGAAGGAAGGAAGGAAGGAAGGAAGGAAGGAAGGAAGGAAGGAAGGAAGGAAGGAGTTCATTTTCTTGTGTAACCTTACAAGACCCAATTCATGTTATTTCAGAAGAAAGATACAAAATATCCAGCTGACATCACTAATTCCCTAAAGAAACCTCAGTATTCCACAGACAGGGCACCCAAATCTAGTTTCCATAAGTCTTTTGTGATGGCCAGTATATCAAAGATAAAAACCTAAGTTTGCTAACAAGGAATTTCCTTTATTCCAATTTAAGTTATTTCAAGTCTGAGTTTTCTAGCCATGATCTTAACATTCAAGGCACACACAAAGTTGACAAAGGAAATTATTGAAGACAATGTCCCACTGTAATTAAAACAGTGGAAAGGCAGAATGCAGAAACTCTCCCACCCACCATTCACCCTTGCCATCCTAATGCAAGTAGAAATACATGCTTTGTAGACCACAAATACCCAGGTTGATTAATTACATGGCTATGCAATATTACTCATGCATTCCTCCTGAAATGTCAAAAGGATTAGGAGTGCTACATCTTTCCTTCCCAACTCTAATCTGAAGGAGCCCTGCTGAAATGAAAACAGTGCAATTACTTTCGTACACTGTCAGTTTTACAATAGGGCGAAAAAAGAGCTTTACAAACAGCAAATAATTATACCACCACTTAATGATTGATTTAACATAGAAAACCCATCTAATTCCTTTTGTCGTTACAATCTACAGTACTAACACTCCAACAATGCTGCCTTAGTGGTTTGGCATTACATTAGCATTAAGAATAATGCTAATATAAACCCTAGCTTAACTTTTTATATTGTTAATCTGCATCAATGCACTGTACTCCCAGTGTATTATGAGGTCTATTAATGTAGCAAACATTTGGGCTGATACACTCCCGTCTAGCAGCATCATTTCAAGACAGGGACTTGTGCAGAATTTCATGTATTTGAAAAATTAGGCTTCTACAAGGCAGTCAGAGTAAGGGTCATGTACTCTTCATTTTGCTGCAAACCGTAGCCAATGAACTAAGTCATGCTGCACAACACAATTATATGTTTTCAAGCCCTGCCTACCTCTAAAGTGATCTAATTGAGATGATTGCTGCCCCATCTTGAGGCTTTGAGATGGACTAAGTTCTGATATTACTTATAGAATTGGTACTGCATTGAGTTGGGAAGGTCTTTTAAAAGAATATAGGAGAGCCTCATTTCATACTATAGGATTTTGGAACAATTGTTCCTTTCTATTTAAATGCACAGCACTGTATGAATTCAGTAAGAAGCAGTACTAGTCTTGTAGATCTAACCATACATACAAATAAAATAGAGGCCTAGTATGAACTAAAAAAGGAAAAGGGGCATTCTTGCCTTAATATTGCAGATTTCATTGTATTTCAAGTGCTCTATTAATTCTGTAGGCAGCAAACTTTTCAGAACTTCTGAATTGCTTCTGAACAGAAATAAATCTGAAAAGGTCAAGGATGTTTTATGAATTTCAGGCTTGGGCCAGAACAGGTTAATTTGTGAATGTCTTTTAAAACAAGGACATATTCAATATCTGGTTTAGCAGAAAGAACAGGTAGAATTGGTCATGTATATATCTCATATCAAAATTCAGGAAACTTGATTGTCTTGCCCATTCACATATTTGATGTAGTGTCAGTGAGGGTTTTAGCTTTCCATTCATCTCTAATAAGAATGAAATGAACATAACAAGCATTGAAATAGAGTGAAAGAGCTGCAGTATGAAATTGTACCCTTGAATATCCCATCAGGGAAGGCTGTAAATTCTGCACTTTCCATTTCTCGGTCAGAAAACACGTGGACTAAGAATGAAAGTATGAAATCATTAGAGTTTATATCTCAGCCTGGCTGTAAGCTTTGGCCTATTTCTTTAGAAGTGTCACTACTTCCTGTTTAACATATCGACCTGCCTATTTGGCATTTGACAGCAGTATTGAATTTTTGCTGAATTTTATGCTTCAGGAAGGACATAAAGTAACAGGTTTTCCCCTGGGCTCCCCCCTCCACAGCCTCAAATTTACTATGAACTTCAGAAACACTTTGTAATCTCATGTAAATATGTTATGTCTTCTTTTCTGTTGGAAGCAGCCCTGTTTTTTTGCAGGAGAGGAAAAGGGTTCCCTTGACTCTAGAGACGTTGCTTTGAAACAATACAAAGCACAAGTAAATAAATGTCCCTTTTATGTTTTCTCCCCATATTTTATTGGCTGGTTTGGGTGGATCTCAGCATGTGAAGTTCTCTTTGATGATCTCTCTATGTGCTCTCCTGCTATCTTTTTCCTCCTTTATACTTTCACAAAGCCCAGGCTCTAGGCTGGAACTGCCAATGTGGTGGGAAAGGGTCTTAAAGTTAATTATTGCAACATTGAGAAAGAAAATAACCAGTCTTTTACTTTTTTTTTTTCTTTTTAAGATTCAAAGCCAAAATTTAAAAAACCTTTTGGCTCCAAATTCCCAGTAGAGAGTGAGTTCCAGATGAAATCAAGATACTCAGCCCAAATGGATATCATGACACTCAGCACTAAAATGATGAAATACTGTGGAATTTTGAGTGCTCGTATTGCCATCTGAATACTGCATAGAGCTATCAGAAAAACATAGACATAGAGGATTCTTAAAAGTCACCAAACCAAAATTAGTTAATGAGGAGATCTGAGGCAAAACACCCCAAAAAACTGACTTGCAATGATACAAAAATTTAGATGTGCAGAGCTTTGCTGTTGCAACACAGAGTCTCAGCATCTTCACTTCAGATGTCTGAGACATGGAGTGAAGCACGAGGGTCTGGTGGGTTCTTTAAAACAAGCCCAGGATGAGAAGAGTTAGAAAATGGACATTTGAAGAGTTTGTGTAGGTGTGTGGGTGTGTCTGGGTCTGTGTCTCTGTGTATGTGCCTGTGTTGAAGCGACGTAGAAATGTCTTCAAGATGCCTAGGGATCACTTGAGGAAAAAAAAAAAAGTGCAATGTGCTAAAATGGACCATAATTCTTCTTCTCCTCAGTGGCTGCATGACAGAGAAGGTTGTTGAGAGAAGACATGTCTTAGAGGCTTCTTCAGAGTCTCAAAAGAGCATTGTTTATAGGCTACAGATCCAATTCTTCCCCCTCCTCCTTCCCTGATCCGCAGCTTTTAGATAGAGTAATTCTAGGTTCCACTTCACAGGAGACAATTAGATTTACCAATATTTAATTTTAAAGCACAGAGTGTTCATGACTGCAATAACTTCAGTGAAGGGACGGGGACACCCAGAGCTCATAATTCAACTAGAATTTAGCATTCTAAAACTTTCCTGTTGCTGAGCCCATTCTTTCTAAGCTTTCATTTTTCCTCTTTGTCACTTTGCTCTGCCAGCATTCAGCATTACTGTTTTTTTCAACTACTCTCAAATTTTCATCCATTATACTATGGATGCCTTTAAAAGTTCTTTCCTTTTTTTCTTCTCTTATCTAATAGGTCATGAAAAAAACATATGTCTTCCTATTTTGTTCTTTATTTTTCTTTCCTTTTTATTTTTTTTTTTAATTTCTTCTTTGCATAGCTTTATCAGAGGGGGACAAGAGTGATGAAGTTCTTTACTACTGGGTAGAAATAACTGTAAAGACCACAATTACAACAGAGAGGATGAGGTACTGCATCTAGTCAGTTACTTAGCTCAGGCACAGGAAATAATAACCATTCACAGAAAGGAAATCTCACTGCACAAAACTATCTGGAAGGGATAGGTAAAGTCCTCTTGTTTCACTTTCCCTCATTTCTGCCAGACTTGATGACACATTGACTTTTTTTTGTTTTTTAATCTGTTAGTATATTAAGGCATTCTTTTAACCATCTCTAAGGTGATATTTTCAATATCAAGTTCTTATCAGAAATTATTCTTTTGCTTTTGGTCAAAATAGACTTTTCTCCATAAAAAATTATGGAGAAAATCTGAATTATATCACTGACTAGTGTGATAATCATATTTTATTTTAAACTGCAGTTGTGGACATTTCTGGAGTCTCTTTATCAGAACAAAAGAAATATGAACTATCCTTCTGTGACTTCATTTTTCCTCTTGAATGTTCTGTTAGATAAGGAGTCAAGACTGAAGATGCAGTGATCCACGGAAGTGGACATGAATATGATTAAATGAGATTTAGGGATCAAAGAAGCTTATAATAAAAGCTTAACAGATGGGACAGCAAGAGCAGGTAGAAACCAAGCAAGTACGTGGAGGGCAGAACACTGAAGATGTGTCTCCAAAGAGAAGCCCTAAGCACAGACACAAACAACTGGAAAATTATTTGGTCTCCTAGCACCTGGCACTTTGGTCTCCTAGCATTTCATCTGGAAATTCTGGGCCAGCTCTTAACTCTGGGTTTTTCAGGCTGTTGAGGTGCTATTTAGTAAAATATCTGATCCAATTTCACTATTTGCAACCAGCAAAGGGGATCACAGGCATTCCCTTCTCCTTTCACACAGTGTTTCTCTGGGTAATATCAGATGTACTGTTTCTGATACTTTGACTAGTTAGGTAAATTTCTAATTTTGAAATTATTAATAATGGTTGGGTGATATGCTACAGAATTAGTGTTATTGTTATTGAATAGTTATTTAGGTAAGCTTTACAGATGACACAAAGAGAATGGAAGGAGTGAGGTGATAGAAGGGGAATGTAAAGTAGAATAAAGTAGTTTTGAAACACTGGGTGAGGCTCTCTCAGTCAGTATTACCTAAGCACAGCTTTAAAAGCCAGGGAGTTGACTAGAGTCAACTCGAAGTCTGGTAGTCGAGTAAGAATCTGCCAAAATCTAAGAAAAACCAGCTGGCTCTCAGTCAGAATACAATTCTTGTGTAACTTACGAGTTTCATTTCCATCCAGATTTGAAAACGTGGACTACTTCCATCGTTATTATCTGGTCCAGTAGGCCAGATAATCTTGATGAAATTCACTCTCTTTTAAGTCGCATATTAATCTAGTGAGAGCCTACTCAGGTGACCCATATTAGCTTTATTAGACTGGTCCTTTCACAGACTCAATAGACAAAGTCAAGCATCAAGAACAGTATAATTCCTCACAAGGTCCAAGCCTATCCAAAGGGAAGTCATGAAGTACAAAGCAATGACTCCAGTCATTTCCAAAATCTTTATGAACAGATTCACCAGGGAGCTAAAGACTGCTCTATAAAATGAACATATTCCTATGCCTTCCAGCATGGTCCCAGCTGTTCACAGTCTCTCCCGCTGACACCAGGACTTCATCAATCTTTGATCTCATCTCTAGCTGCAAGTTTTAGGATCTCATCCTAAAGAGCAAGCACAATGCTAAAACAGTTCCACAACTACTGCTTTAAGAGGTGGTTATGAAGAAAATATATAGAAGTCTGTTTCAGCTGACACAGCCCTTGTTCCCCACTCTGAAACAGGTTTAAGATCACAAGCTACTCCAAATTTTATTTAAACTTTGTAAGACACTATTTTCCATATGGGAAGCTGCCAATTTTTAGTGGAGGTAACATTATGTTCATACAATATAAACAAGGACTCCACAGGTCCATCCACACCAGTAAATTAAATGATCCCCAAGAGTGGCCTTTGTCATTGCAGCTGTTGTTTTAAATTCTGCTTAGGGAGGGATGCATGGGAAAATGACAGATGACCTCAGGCAATGTCCTGCAAGGATGAGTCCAACTCTTTAGAAGTACAGATGAGGCTTTTCCAGTGTCCAGCACATCCTTTAATTTAATGGTGTGAGCAGACAGAACAGTATTCACCAGGCTTACCAGTAAATGGGAGAAACAGCTTTAATGACTAAATCATGTTCAATTTTCCCTCCAAAGGTACTTAAAATTCTCAGGTAAAGACTCACTTTTAAATTAGCTCCATACAATGGCCAGTGTAATTAACCTTCTCCGCATAGTATTTTTCTAATAAAAATGGCAAAACCTCTGGTAGTGAAACTGAAAAAGGGCTTGAGAAACTGATACTTTCACAAAGCAATAAATCAGTGTCAGTTTTAAAGATAAATATACAAAAAATAATGATTAGTTAAGTTCTGGAATGTCGTAAGTCTTAAATGACATTCATAAGGAATGTCATAATGAAAGTGATGCAAATACTAATTGTTATTACTGTTGTTATTGAAATTGGTAATAATATTAGTAGTATTAATATTATTAGTAGCATTATTCAGTAACACCAGAGCTCTACCACATTCTCAAGAAAGGCTATCAAAAGTTTGAATAAGCTTTGATGAAAATTACTCATAATTCTCTGACAAAGTTGATGCAGTGATGTGTTACTAAAGCTGAATGATTTTTCTCAGGTTTTTTTTTTAATGCTCATTAGTAATTAATTTTTCTTCTTTAAAGAAGATGAGGTTTTCTTTGCATAAAAATGAACCATGGGCAATTTCCAACAGAATGAATAAGTCTTTTTCTTAGCATGCTTCAATAAATAGCTTGGGCTAGGACATTGAAAAGGTGCTTCAGTGACAGAGGTTAGTTAATTATTCGTGTGATTTTGAGTTAATTATTTGTTGGGGAGGAACAAAATTTCATACCTTTTTTTTTGGTAAAATTAGGGGCAAAAAAGTGCCCTGGGGCCAATAGAGTACAATGTTTAACCTTAGGGATAAACAGGGCCGCAGTTAGGCAATAGTCTCTGGTACGTAGGTATTCTGGTTTAGCAAGCTCATTAGCCATGCAAAAAAAATTTATTTATCTTTGAGATATTATAGGAGTAAAAGGAAAAGTTTGGAATCACGAAAGTCCACTACCTTCTCTTACACCTTAAATGATTATATTTCATGTGCATATATCGGTGGCACAATTCTTCATAAAATAAATGTTGGCTGTGGTTTTCAGTTGTCCTATTTAGTCAAATAAAGACATGCATTAGCATACACACACACAGACACACACACACATATGTATACACACACAGATATATATGTATGGTGTCAGCTTTCACCAGTCGATTGTGGCAAACATGAAAAAATGAGGAAATTCTCTGTGAAAAATGCATCAGTACTTGGAATAAAAAAAAAAAAAAAAAAAAACAAACAAAATAAAATGCAGAATGTGGGGCAGATTTTTTTATCCAACATAGAAAAGCTGGGATAGTCTCACCAAAATAGTTGTATTCCCACAGCATGATCTTCTTGCTCATATCCCTTCTGATTCCAGCTGCTTTCCTACTAGTCAAGTGCACCTAAAGGACTTGATGGACTAAATGTGTCCTGACATTCAGGAATATGTGGTGATATTGACAAATGCTCACTGTAGTCCAGAATGAGGGAGAACCTCCCAACTCATTTTCATCTATGACCTACTGGTATAGTAAGCATTAATTTGAATGAAGGTCTTGGAAATGCAGGAGCTTGCTCATTACTTTCTGTTCTCTGTCACATCTATTCTGTGACCTACTGCCTCTGCTCCTCTGTTTTACTCTCGGACCAGCTGCTGTTAACCATTATATTTTTTCTCTTTACCATTTTTTCGCTCAAAGATATAATAGGCAGTTATTCTGAACCCTGTATGATCTGAGGAAGTCCTGGGAAAGAGAGAGACACACACGTATGTCTGTAGTGTTGAGGGAGATTACAGAGTACAAAATAAGGTAATATCTGCATTCCTTGGTATGCTTTAAATTTGATTTGATGCAGAATTATCAAGCAAAGTTATCTGACCTGTGTTATGCAGGAGGAGTTACACAAGGTCCCATTTGGACTTAAAATCTATGAATCTATAACAGCAATGGAAAGTACATATAAGGTGACCTTCCCAGATTCAAAGTAATCTTCAGTCGAGAATGTCTTATCTGGCTATCCATGCAACAAAAAAAGGGTTATAACCAACAATCTGAAAAACACTTCAGTATATTTTAACGGCAAACAAGGTCATTTGCAATAGTTCATCAGTTTTCAGACAGCACTTGAGTTTTTAAATTTGGGGTTTCTGTTGGGATTTTGTTTGGTTTTGATTTTTTGGGGTTTTTTTTGTTTGCTTGTTTGTTTGTTTTTGAGGGTTTTTTTTAACTGCAGATTGAAATGGGGGTTGGCAGGGATGATTTTTAAAGTCTGCTGGGAAAGATAACATTTAGTTCCTAGGTAAGGGGTCTTGTCATGAAGTGTCTTGACAAATGTCTGCTTTTTCTCTGCCCAGAGAACACCAGTACATAATGAGACAATTGCTAAGACACCATTCCTTTGCTTTTACTCCCTTGATTAGTGATAACTGTAATTGATTTGAAAGAGCCAAGAAATGGCTAGACCAACAATGTGTCCTTCAGATGTAACCTTAGTAGGTACTTAATTCTTGCCATTTGTTGACCAAAGCAGAGTGGGTCAAATGCCCTTGTCTGGTCTATGATAGCAGAGAAAAGAGTGTGTAAACAGTTCCAATAGTGTGAACCATGATGAATTGAGCAGCCTGAGGTCTCTGGATGAAAGAGGAAAGGGTTTCTGGAGGCAGCATAAGGAAGAACTGAACTGCAGGGGGGCAGATAGGGAAGAATTATGCCTTTCATTTCCTGACTCCTGAACATGAAGTGTAGGTGAGAGAACAGAATGTAGGGAGCCCTCATCTACTGTGGGAATTTTTTCCCCTTCCCTAAGGACAGTCTCTCTGAGGCAGAAATGTCTCCAGGACTGACTGTACTTTCCATGCAGTCACATCTCTGCACAGTGGCGCTGTTTTAATTTGCAATCCCACTCTACCTCCCCTTCAGCCCCTGTTTCCTGCTAATCCATGACAGTGCAGTGCTTTTGCTGAAAAGGAGGGTAAATGAAGAGCAGATCTGGCAACCTCCAGTCCATTTTCTCATGTCCTGCCTGCTGACATACAGTGATAATGCTGTCCCTATTATCTGTCCTTCAGCAGTAGAATGTCCGTGCTTGCAGAAAGCAGTGGGCTAGGGTTAGGAACCTCATTCAGATAAGATATCCCATGTATCTTCATCAGGAAGTGCACTGAAGAAGCTCTACAGCTGACCCAAGATTTTAAATGGACCAAAGAAGGAACTACACTTTGATTCATATTTTTCCCCAGAACTCCTGCCCCACACATGCATTACATTGTTTCAAGGGCTCAGTGAACAGTGAGGCATCCAGCTCTGCTAAAACAAACAAACAAACAAGCAAACAAACAACAAACCAAAACTCTAAAAGCCAACAAACCAATAAAAACAAAGCAAAATCCACAAAAACCAGAAGTGGGAACAGTTTACTTTATAGTCCAGTGTCCAGAGACAGTGAAAACATGAGTTAGTCCATCTCAGCTGGCCAGGGACCAGAGCTAACTCCCTGACACAGGTCACAAAGTCAGTAAAAGAATATTCTTTATCTCCATCTCTGTTTGTCTTGTTCAAGGCCATGAGCTTGGTGCCTTTATCAATCTGCCTTTCTCACTTAGCTGCTTTGCTTGCAGTTAAAGTTGCCTGTTCTGTTTTGCAACATAAAAGATAGTTCCTGACATGAATAGGAAATTATGCTGTATAGTGGGATGATATATTACAGGTATGTATTTTAGAATTCTACAGTATGGCATAGTATTTCTACTATACTCTTTATGTCTTTAAACTTGAACTTTAGCTAGACTTGCAGTGACCAAGGCACAGCAGAATACATCATTATCCCATATTAATGTCCCTTAATACTTCCTGGGTTTTGTTTGTTTTTTGTTTGGCTTTTTTTTTTTTTTTTAACTACTCTTGAGAAAGCCACTTAATAACAGAATGTCAATAACTAAGATAGGGATTGTGTGGGGCTGGAAAACATAATTTGTAACCAAGCAGATGTTTTGTCCTCGGTACAGAAAAGGAGAAAATATCAAGGGTCTCCTAAGGCAGCCCACCGGGAATCCTGCTGCCTCTCATGTCCTGAAAACATGTCAGGAATGCTGCAGATTATGGAGGGTTATGGACACAACCTGTTTCCTTCCCTTGTTGCTCAAAAAGGCTAATCTATTGTCTTATCTCCTTAGGAAAGCCCTTAGTATGGAAAGGACTGAAGATCAAACAAAAGTGGGCTGATGATTTTGGAACCAGATTCCTGATCCACGCTTTCAAACCTGCATTCTGATGCATAACTTATTCTGCAATCAGAAATGCTTTTCTAATTTTAACTACAGATATTCAAATGTAACTTATTTCACCAATCCCACAAAGAACTTAATCCCAGGAAAAAAAAATGGAATGGGGGTGATCATACCCTGGGACATGACATGCTCTCACTATCTTTTTAATGGACTGTAATGACTGTGAAGTCTTTTTATTCCAACAATTGCATTCATTCACATAAAGAAGGAAAATCAAAATTTAGTAGAGGAATCAGGACATGGAAATGTAATATATAATTTTATACCAGGTTATAAATAAGATTTCACCAAAAATGAAGCAGTTGCCTCTGAGGTCAAAGGTTCCCTATTCCAGAATCCTCCAGAGCAACATCCTGTCTCCAAAAGAGAACAGTAGAAGACATTTAGTGAAATAATAAGATGGATCAAACAACTACTGATACATTTCTTGCTGATACATTTCCCCAGTTCCTGGCAGTTTGTGATGCTGGCACTTCTTGAAGGGAAACTAGCATCCTTTCCACAGCACTTAATAACCTCCCATGGACTCATTCCTTCTGGACTTTTCCACTGCTTTTTTTAATCCTCTTGAATCCTCAGAAACATGCTGTGGTGATGAGAAATTCTGTTTAATTGTGTGTTGCATGAAAATTGCCTTCATAGATTACAAACATTTTTGTCCAAGAATTTCTTGCATACACCCTGATTTCTGTGTTTTAAAGACTAATGTCAGAGTGATTCCTTTCCCTTTCTCATCCTGTGCCTGACTCTGTGAGAGGCCTGTGTGAGACATCTGACACCATGACCATTTTCTCAAGCTTCAGTGCTTGACTGATGAGTCCTTCCTTGCCCAAAATCCATCCTCAAACACAGATCATTTGCCACTTTTTCCTACTTTCCTTTTCCTGCATCTGATATGTTACTTTTTTAAAAGCTGTGAGAACTGCAAGGAATATTTAAAATAGGACAATACCTTATGCTCTTTCCAAGGAAACTACTTTACACCTCTGTTAGCCCAGTTTCACACAGGAGCCCCTAAATAAATGGGAATACACTATTACAGAAGGCTGGCATTTAAACACTCTCATTCTCCATCTATGGGCCCAGAATCTGCTTATTATTCATTTGTGAGGGGATGTTTTGGCCCTATGAGCAGTGGAACAAACCCTCAAGATAAGTAACGTCTGAGGCAGCTGCTTGAGTGGATCCATCATTATCGCTCGAATACGCTCTGTGGATAAACAGAGGCCTTCAGTCCCTGGGGCTGCTAATCTGACACCTTTCATGGAGCACTAAAAGAATTCACTTAAAATTAAAAACAATGCACAGCTGTTTCAATGGATAAGTCATGCCATTTGCATGAGGATAATGGATAATCAATATACAATGGTGACACAAATTAAACGTGGATTAAATAGTCATTGTTCCACAGCTATGCTCGATGTGATTTTCCCAGATACTGTGTGATAGTCCTGTATTTTTTATTACTGCTTCGAGAAAAATGCATTTTCTTCTCCTGGAAGATGCTTTTTTTTATCAGTCAAACACTGGTACAAAACAAACAAATGAAAGTGCTAATTTTCCCTGTTTATCTACCACATCAAAGTTTACTTTTTGAAGAGTGATAGAGATTTCTGAGAGGAGCTATTTCTTTTTATTTCATTCCTCAGATATTCTTGGTGCAAGAGATTCTGGGAATGGGCCAATTATGATGGGGCATGGTGAAGCTAACTAATTCTGAAAGTTTTCTTGTTTCTGATATACATTTTCTGTGGTTGATATGGAGATATAGACTCTAGGACATAAGGCAGACATCATAAGGATGAATCATTCCCTGGAGATGTCTATCTCCCTCCACTCAGTATTAAGGGAGCCAAGGCAAACTGCTTAGTTTGGGAGTCCAAATTCTTGGTGACTACAATTCTTTAAATGAACGTTGTTCCTGTTGCTTTTTAAAGAGTTGTCTGGCAACATTCAGATTTAAAAGATATTCCTATTTTCAGTTTACTCATACAATAGTAATTAAATATTTCAACAACATTAATGCATTTGAACCCACGTTCAGACAACATTAGGACACACAGCTACTTCCACTGTAGAGGTGTGACCTGAGTGATTTATGAGAATTTCTTTGAGGGAGAAATAGCAGACCCATGAAACTTTAAGCTCCAGCCATTCTTCTCTATAAGATTTAGTTGGAATTTAGGCACTGGACTCCGTAGTCACCTTTGAAAGAATTAAGTTGTAGCATCCAAAATTTCACCCAAGGCTCAGTGACAGAGAAAATCTGAAAGAGAGAGCTGGAGGAAGTTATGCACAGGACCAAAGGTTGTATTTAGACTCTGAATAAAGCTCCTAATCATTTCAGATAAGTCAACCAAAAACCCATAATTAATAACAAAAAGTAATAATGAACTTCTGTCTAACATACACTACTTAACTAACCTCAATTCAAATCACTGACCTAGAAGTATTAAACTCTCTTTCCTATTACTAATCAGATGAAAGAAGCAGCAACTGCTCATGGAAATGACTTTTTTATTCATTTGATTCACTGAGATAAATTAGGTTCTTTTCAGTCTGTGTGATATTTTATCACAGACAAACCTGATGCCAAAAATCCCACTATTTCTTTTTATTTGTCAAAACTTTTAGGGAGAGACAGAAAGGTGGGGAGTGTTAAAAATCAGAATTATTTTAGTCGTAGCTGAATTATTTCAGTCATATTTATAATCTTAAGAAATTTTCATGCATGTAAGAAAATCGTTTATATTGGAAAATACTGGAAGGTCCCATGACCTAATGGCTTGTTCTTCATCCAGGCTGAAAAATGGTCCACTCATTCTTGCTGCACACGAGTACTTAAACATCATCATTTGAAATAAAAAGGCAGCCAGAGACTGAGACAGACCTCAGACAGACTTGACAGTAGATTTTAGAAACTATTTTGGTATTGAAACTGGGTTTTTTGGTGTTTTTTTTTTCTTTTTTTCTTTTCTTTTCTTTTGTGGAGTCAATGAAATTTGCAGTGACCTCGTGGGGAACAGAGGAGGACCTACATTGTGCACTTCCGAACAGCTCACCTCAGGTCCTGAAAATCTGCTCTTGCCTGGCTCTCCTGTTTGCCTGTTTGATCTGTGCTGTAATGGGAATGCTGCTGCTCTGCTGCCAGCCATCTGAGATGCTCACCATTCCCAAAGAATTTTCCTCCAGAGCTGGCTGCAAACTGACATTGCCTTTTTGTAATATATTTATCTGGGTATTTGCTGGCAGGAACAGAGAGAAATGCCAGTTATGTAAGTGAGAAAACCTGTTTTACAAGTGAAAATAATGTCTGAAATCTGGAAGATTTAAATGAGTCAGACGTTAGGATACACATTTAAACCCAAATCTGATATTTAAATGCAGCAAATGCTTGCACATGCATGTAACCCTTTGGAAATCAGTGAAGAAATGTACACATGACTTAAACTTTTCACAGGTGTGAGACTTTGCATGACTGCTCCCTCAAGTGGGAATATTGAAATTTCTAGAAGGGAAGTATTAAGTGGAGGTTCTTACTGAGGGCCACTTCCCAACAGCTGCAAAACCAACTGAATGAAACTGCATAGCTCATACCACCAGCTGAGAAAAACTACATTGGAATAAATTATTAGTGGCCAAATAGCCAGCATTCGTGCCAAATATCAGTTAGAATTCCAGAGTCAGAATCAATACCCATCTATTAATATATGGCTTATTCTAAGCAGGAACAAAACAAAAGCAACCATCCAAACAAAAAAACAGATAAAAAACCCCCAAAATTTCAATTTTATTTATTTTTAATGTTGTCTGGATGCAGCAACAGATAATTAGAAATATTTAATGCAGGAAAACATCTGCAAGTTAAAATTTTTTAAAGCCTAAATCTTACCATTTGGCAGTACAGAAATGATATGTTAGGCATGTTGCACTCTCTCTCAGTATGATAGCAACTAAAGTGGCTTAAAATTGGATTCATTTATAAAGCTGGACACCATTAATATCACCCCCTGCATGACAGTAATTCATTTCACTCTGGTTTGTCTGCACAGCAGTAGGGGCTCTGGTCCTTGTATTCAGATCACAGTCCTAATTAAGTATTCATTATAGAATACATATTTTTTCATTTTAGATGGAATATCAAACATTCATGCCTGGTATTAAAATTGTTTACCAATGGACTATTGTTTTATTAATAAACACTGCCATACATGTCACACTAACTTCAGGGTCAAAAAGAGAGCTGAGTTGAAACTCAACATTACATACAAATTTCTTGGGACCTTTTTGGGAAAAGCTGCAACTTTTGCATTAGTTTCAACCTCTGTGATTAGAGGGGGAGTGATAAAACCATTTGAGATTCTTTATTCTACTCCTTCTTTGAATGCACCTGAAATCTCATGAGGAAAAGCCAAGCAGAGGTTTCTGGTGTCAAATAAAAGTCAATGGCATTTATTTAGGTATAGTTTGCTTTTAGTGTTGAACTCACAAACACAAAAGCACAAAAAAACATCTATAATGCAGTTGGTAATTCTCCAGAAATCAAGCAGCTTGAGGAAAATATCTTGATTTTGGGTCAGAATAATAATTTCTGAGCATTATGGAGTAAGCAATATAAAGCCATCCAGCTCAATTCAGCTTGCACCTGTAGAGTCTCAAGTGACATCAATCTGCTCTCCAGCACACCTGGAATGCTCCTCTTTCTTGTGGCCTTATTTTACAAGTCTGTGTGAATTATGAGTCTGCACCTTGCAAATATACACAGTCTTGCTGGACAAAATCGTTCCCAAAGTGGAAGAGAGAATCAAATTACAATTACCATTACCTAACCATAGAAATGTAGAAAGTGCATTCATAGTTCTCTGTTGAGGTGAACCAAGGGACAATCCAACTACTCCTGTATAAATGCAGGTTTATAATTTAACTAAAGTGCAATTGAGTGTCTGAGACATTGTGATAAAGAGTACTCTTAGATGTCAGCATCCAGACCCTATTTTCCTTATTCTGTCTTAGTGAAGTTCCTTGTGAGCTCCAGGAGACGAGAGGGGATTGCCTCGTGTTTCACTCATTCCCTTGATGGGACCTATCAAGGTTAACATGTGTTTTCAGTGTTGTGTCACCACCTTCTGCATTTGTGGTCTAAAATAAGCCTTAAGAGACAATAGAGATGGCAAAAAAATCCAGAAATTGCTGGATTTAGAGTATATTAAAGAAAGTGTAGTGTGTAGACTAATTCCAGTATTTTCATCTTCATCATTTCCACATATGAACACTCCCAAAAATCTGAAAGGGTAAATGTAAAGCAGTTTTTTATAGAGAAAGAATGATCAGGAATAATGGAATAAATTCATCTGAAGAAAAATTCTTCAACTTAACAGCTTGCTTTTTCACATAGAAAAACATAAAAAACATGTATTTGTCCTCGTCAGGAAAAAAAACAAAAAAACCAAAAAAAAAACAAACAAACAAACAAAAAAAAACAACAAAAACAAAAAAAAAAACCAAAAAAAAAACAAAACCCCAAACCCTCACCAATTCTCCCCCCAAAATCCCCAATCAACCAACCAACCAAAGCCCAATCCAACTCAAAACTAAAAAACAAAACAAAACAAAACATGAAAATACCCAATCCAAAACCAAACAAATAACCGTTCCCCCGAAAAATCTGTGAAATCAACCTGACTTTTAATGGGAGTTGTTTGGGATCTTTTTCCTGTACCTAAGAGAAGCTTTATAGGATGATACCAAAAGGGAAGGGATTTATTAAGAGTTTTTTCTAGGAGAATTATTCTGAGAGTCCTAGAAATGGCTGTGACTGTTTTCTGATCTTCTGCTTGGATTATTCAAATATTATTTGGACAATTAGCAGAAAATGAGAGAGAAGACAGAAAATATAATGTACAGTACAGTTTTCTCTGGAGGAAGTTGTGTTTTGCTGAAAAAGTAATTAAAGAAAGATCTTTGTATGACAGCATAATCAAAAGATAAAATGCTACTTTGAAATGTTCCATTAGGTTGAAAGTTCCATTTACCACCTAGGAGGCAGTTTTGATGACTGAGCTATTTTCATGAGTGCTCCATGACAGACTTCAGCCAAAAAGAAACACATTAGCACAGACCTACTCTTTCCAGTGTTTAAGCTAACATATTCCATTGTGAATTAAACAGACTGAGGAGCACACATGAGCAGCTTTGTCAGGCAGAGGGACATTAGTGAATGTCTAGTGGTCAGAAAAGGAGGAACTAGCCTCTTACTCTGGATAGTAGGTGTCCACACCTAACTGCAAACATTTATTTGGATGATAACCATTGTGTAGACACCTCTGACAGTTATCTCAGTCTCCCTTCATCATCAAGAGGATGATTCTTTCCACCCAGAAATATGTAAAATGTAAATGTAAAACAGACTGTGTAAATTGCATCACAACAGCTCCTGCCTCTGTCTGAGGAGTAAAAGAGAGTTCAAGATGATGTGTTCAAAGGAGGATGGTGCTGAAAATGTCTCCCAGATAAAGTTAGGTGAGATGAACCCAAGAGGATGTTACTCAGTACCGTGGAGTGACAACAAGAAAACTCATAAATATCTACTTATAGCTTCTTCATGTAGCTCAAAGACTAGGCTCAGCAGTAGGTTAACAAAGCTAAAAAGAATAAGTAATGGTAGTAGACATGTCTTTATTTTACATTAAGTACAATACACAGAGCATCAGAGAACCAGAGTCATAGAGCAGTATGTGTGGGAATGGACCTCAAACACCCCTGGTTCCAGCCATGAGCAGGGACACCTTCCCCTAGTCCTGGCTGGTCAAGGTGACATCCAACTTGGCCTTGAGGGATGGGGCAGCCACAGCTTCCCTGGACAAATTTTTCTAGCGCTTTAAAAACTTCAACAGGAAGAGTTTCTTCCTAATATCGAATCTAAACCAACTTTCACTTGGTCTGAAGCCATTCATTCTTGTCACTGTAAGTGATTTACAAATAGTCCCTCTCTATCTTTTTCTGGGCTCCCTTCTGTAGCTATGATATTTTCTGAAAAATCCTTCCTTTAGGATTTTTTCTCCTGAGAAGCTGAGAGGCCTCAGGAGCAAAATGTAGCAATGATTATCTGCTGCTGTGGAATGCAACAGGTGCATCTGTGATTGGTCTCATGTGGTTGTTTCTAGTTAATGGCCAGTAACAGTCAGGTGTCTCGAACTTTCTGTCTGAGACACAAACCTTTGTTATCATTCCATTCTTTTTCTATTCTCAGCTAGCCTTCTGATAAAATCCTTTCTTCTATTCTTTTAGTATCATTTTAATATAATATATATCATAAAATAATAAATCAAGCCTTCTGAAACATGGAGTCAGCATTCTCATCTCTTCCCTCATCCTAAGACCCTTGTGAACCCTGCCACATCCTTCAGGTACTGGAAGGTTGCAGTGAGGCCACATCAGAGCCTTCTTTACACCATGCAGAACGATCCCAATTCTCTCAGCCTTTCCTCATATCAGAGGCGCTCCATCCCTCTGATCATCTTGGTGGCTTCTCCAGCAGGTCCCTGTGGTTCCTGTGCTGGGAGCCCAGGGCTGGATGCAGGGCTCCAGGTGGGTCTCAGCAGAGCAGAGCAGAGGGGCAGAATCCCCTCCCTGCCCTGCTGCCCACGGGGCTCTGGGTGCAGCCCAGGACACGTTTGGCTCTCTGGGCTGGGAGTGCCATGGCTGGGCCATGTGCAGCCTCTCACCCACAGCACCCCCAAGCCCTTCTGGGCACGGCTGCTCTGGGGCTGCTCATGCCCAGCCTGGGCTGGTACCAGGGGATGTCCCGGCACCTTGCATTTGGTCTTGTTAAACCTCATGAGATTCCCATGGGTCTTGGGTTGCTGTTGATAATTGCTGCCCCGAGATATGCAGAATGTCTTTGCTTCGGCCCGTGCAACTGAAGAACGAGTCTGGACTCTTCACTTTTCGGTCTTGAGGTTGTTTATTAATTCTTATCTATAAAATTTTCTTTCTGCCCAGGAGATCTGCTCAGCAAGGCAGCCACAGGCACTCTGATCGCCCCCGAGGCGGTGTCGCCCTTTTATACTAAAAACTACATATATCATATTTACACTTAATTCCCAATACCTATCACCTATGTTAGAGAGTGCACCTCTTCTCTAAACCAATCCCAAAGTGCCAACATCACAGCAGAAAACGGAGAACAAGAAGAAGGAGAAAGGCTGGACACGCCCAGATTCCTCCATCTTGTCCCCATAACTCCCATACCAAAAATCCTAAAATCTACGTTTTCCACCCTGTGATTATTTTGTTATTACACCATTCAAACCTGTGTGACTTTCTCGTCCTCATACAACTTGCTCCAGGGGTCATAATCAAATCCCCAGGTGCTCTGGGCAGCATGCCGGGGTCTCCGGGCCCCCTGATGGAGTCCTCGGCAACTCTGGACACCTGGAGGGATGCACTGAGTTCCGACACATGGGCCCACTTCCTGAGCTTGTCCAGCTCCTTTGGATGGCATCCTGTCCCTCAGGTGTGTCAGCTGGGCCGCCCAGCTAGGTGTCACCTGCAAACTTGTGGAGGGTGCGCTCGACCCCTCTGTCCATGTCATTAAGGATGATCTTGAATACCTCTTGTTCCAGTGCCATTTGTCACTGATGCCCATCGGGCCTCTGGGGCATTGAGCACCCAACCAATTCCTTATCCACCTAAAAGAGCACCTACCAAATCCATCACTCTCCTGTATAGAGAGAAGGATGTTTTGGGACACTTTGTCAAAGGCTGTGTTGTTTGTCACAAAGTCCAGTGTGAGCAGGGCACCACTGTCAGCTGGGTCCAAATCAAAGATGTAGAACCAATGCAATAATGGCACTGAGAGAACTCAAAATTTGGGTGAGGACACCAGAGATAATGTTTTTGCTCTTCTGTGGGGAAATATGGTCCATGAATAGGGCAATCTGCTACATTTTGCCCACAGAGAAGATTAATGTAGTAAACTCTTTGTTAAAGGTAGAGACTTATTTTGTTTTTCAGTTTTCTCACGTGTAAAAGGGAATTAAAATTTTGAATCTTTCTGTGGTTCTCAGTAGAGCAATTTTCTTTTTCTATCTTCTTTTTATCTTTTATTTTCTGGTTTTGAAACGTTTTAAACTTTTATTTATTTAATGGCTCATTTCTTTGAGAGCAAAATGTAAATATAAATATATATATAATATTATAAATAAATATATATATATATATATATATAAAATACAATTCTAAGAAGTCCAATTCCTATGTAGCATTAATTATTCCAAATTTAAGTTGAAGCTAGGAAATTTTTAACTCAGTCAGGAAAAATGAAAATGCCAAAAATATTTTCCTGCTTTTCAAGAGAGAGTCACAAAACATCATAGCCACCAGCTACAAAAATCAGCAAAATAAAGTAACATATTGCACTCTATAACCTAATAATATTTAAGTCATATGTGTTTTCTTTGGAAATAATGCTTTTTCTGACTTACATGGGATTCAAATTGTGTATTCTTCATCTGCAGTTAAAAGCCCAGGAGCTGAGGACTGTATATTCTAAAATTTTTTTCCTTCAGTGTCAAGATACATCCACAGCTATTGCATAATCAAGAAAGTGCAATTGTTGAGGTAAGATATTTAGAAATACAATACTTATATTGCTGCGTTTATTCTCATTCTAGAGGAGGAAATGTCTGTCCAAAATTTTTCTTTCCAGAATCACATATTTCTGAATTTTTTTGTATGAAAGAAGAAGGAAATTTGTTATTTGGTTTAATAGAAATACTGAAAAACCTTTAAATGCCTTTCTAGACTTCTGTGACATACTTGGGAAAAAATCAGGTTTTGGTGGGTTTTTTTGGTTGGTTAGTTTGGATTTTTTTTTTAAGTAGCCACTATTAATCTATTGTGACTTACATTCATTTAAACTTAAAAAACAATAAGCAATTTAACTACTCTAATAGAAATAAATATAAAAAGTGCATTTTTTCCATATTTGCCCTATATTGCCAGAAGATTTTGCCAGTTTGTGATAATAAACATAAAAGTCCAGGTTATAAATATATATATTTGCATAGAATTTCATATTTGTACCAATAAAATGTTCAGTGGAAGATAACAGTACTGCTGGAGTGTTTCTATTTGTTTTGATATATTATATCTCAATGTGCTGCACATAAACATTCCAAACAAAACACTTGAGAAATTATAAAGTATTTTTGAAATTGTGAAAACGCGATGTTTCAAGCCTGTTAAAACTTAGACATTATTTCCATTTTTTTTAGAAATGAAAAACAACAAAGTGGGCATGATTTGGAGAAGTATTTAGGACTTGTCTTAACTACTTTTTCTGGCAGAAAACCAGCAGAAGTCAGTTGTAATATCTTCTAACTGCTGTTCAGAAAGCGTTTCTCAGCAGTAACTCTGAGCATGGCAGAGGCAAGATGTGACCTGTATTGTCTGCTCTCTGCTGTCAGGATCAGATGGAGTGAAGTCCTGTGACATTTTCAGAAGCAGCTGCCTGTGATCCAGGCAAGAGTTGGATGTGGAGTGGATTGACCTTCTAGAAACCAGTCCCTGGTGCAGATGTTTTGTTCCTTTTGTAAAAATACCGCCAGGTTCCCGTCCCACCCACTATGGAAAAAATTGCTTGGTGCCAACAGTTACAGATGACAAAATTCTACATGGGATCTGTAGAATGCAGAAAAAAAAAAATCAAACCAAAGCCATCAAAAATGAACCCCAAACCTATAAGCTTGCATTAAAAATGTACCTTTTCAGTTCAAAGGATTCCTCAGATGAGGTGTTTCACAACCCTGGTTCTTCCTGGGACAGTCCTAATTGTGGAACGCAGTTTAGAGCTGACCCAGTTGAGGTCTGAGCCTCTCAGACCAGAAGAGGAGTTTTCCCCAGCTATGATGACTATGTGTTTGGGTCTCCCTTGCACCCATGGGCAGCACTGCTTTCTCCAAGCTGCTTTTAATGCGTCTCCTCACTTTCCAGGTCTCTGTGGGGATATGCCCACTCTGACTACTCTCTCCCAGGTCAGGTGAACGCTCAAGCACAGAATATGCCACTGAGATCTGCTGTGATTGTGGAAAGCCTCCTGCACAGTGGCAGAAGAGGAGAATTTTCTTTGTCCTTCATCTGTGCCTTTAAACACAGGAGTGAGAAGGAAATTTTCCAGGCTATTCATTTATAACAGGCAGAATGAGCTAGAAAAATGTCCTAGTTATTGCAAACCTGTGAGAAAAGGATGTGGTTTGAATATGACTGAATAAAAATGAGGGCACACAAACTCAGTGAAGAGAAGAGATGTTACAGTGCTTAACAATAATGGTTACAGTCTCATTTTCTGACAAACTGGAATAGAATATAATCACAATGTGAGCTCCATAATTAAAGCAAAGATAGCAGTGACATTTTTATTGTATATTTCAACTGCTGAGTAAGTTCCTTTTTTTCTATTTTACTTTTTTTTTTTTTTTTAACTCATACAGAAACTATTCATTTTTGCAGACAGGAACAACCCAGCTAGTGGAACTCTTAATTGCATACAGCTTTGTGCCAAGAAAACTCCAATCCAGTGAGTCTGTTTTGTTAAGAAGCTATGGTGAAACTCTGAGGTTTGGTTTTGAAGTGCAAATGTTTAGTTATAAAAAAATAAAAAAACATAAAAAGCATCTTTCAAAATGCATTCAGAAAACCAATTCCTTACTCTTTAGGTTCTGTATCCATTTTAATTTTTAGCCAAAATACACTGGACTTTACAATATTGCTGAAAAAATGCCAAATGCTGAAATGTGATAATGTTGGAATACTAAAAAGAAAATGAATATGAAGATACCTTTTAACCAGAAATAAAATTATGAATAAATAAAACTCAACCATCTCCTTTTGGAAGCAGAAATATTCTTTGCCCATTTTACTTATTTATTCCAGTGCCTATCTTGCTAAAAAATAAATTTATTCTCCTGCTCTGACAATAGTTTGTATTCTGCCATTAGTCATGAAAATATTTAGGTTCTTTTGGCAAAAAAAAGAAAAATTCCAAACTTGCAGACTTTCAATATATTCTGTGCATCACATTTCCGTACTGCCAACCATAATTCTTTTGTTTCTTTTTCAGTCCACTTTGCCTACTGTTCTCCCTATCCTGGAGTCTTTCTATCTAAAATAAATGAGATTTTGGCATAAAAACATCCTTCCTTTAAAATGCCCACAAACTTATATAGAAAACACAGTCAACATGTCTGAAAGTTACGACTTCCTTCCAGACTCTGATGAGGTCAGATATCTCAGATAAGAGTTTGGGAGGGAATGAAGAAGAATAAGCAAAGATAAATTAAATATTCGGCATGCTTTTATATGGAAAAGGTGTAGTAGAAGTAGAGAAAAGCTTGGACTTCTAAATATGAAGCTTTTATAACAATGATTCATGGAAAATTTTCACTGACTGGTCACAGATAATTGAAACTTGATGAAGAGATCTTCAGGTTTTCTAAGCTCTAGTGGATTGGAAACATCCTGAAAACACCTAAAATACCTTTTGTTCTGATGTATTCTGGCCTTATTTTACTGTCTTTCTGAAATCAGTAATCACTGCAAGTTAAAAAAGACAATGAATACAAACATTGATATTGTCAGCTCAATTAACAGTGAAGATAAATTAATTACTCTGCCAAGAAGTTTAAAAAGCTTTTTGAGTTTCCAAAGTAGCTTCAGAATTGGGCTTGTTTTTGTCTGTTTTGTTTTGTTTTGATTTTTGTTTGAGGGCTTTTCGCAGGAGATTTTGGTTTGTTGGTTGGTTGGTTGGTTTATTGGAGTTTTTGTTTGGGGTTTTTTGTGGTTTTTTGGGCTTTTTGGTTTTTTTTGTTCTGTTTTGTTTTTTGTTTTTGTGGTACTTCAGCAGTTCTTGTATATCTCAAATGTTTTTTCCTGTCTTAAAACCCCTTGAAAAATTCCCAATAAAAGAACAAATCTGTCACATGAATTGATTTACTGCACAGCAAGCTCATGTTTTTAAAGATGTCTCTATTATAGGAAAATTAATTTCTCAAGCTACTTAACACACTTCTAGTAAAAGCTTTCCACCCCAGGGAGTGCAATGAGCAACAGTACCCGTGCAAGCACAGTAGAAGGTTTATCAAGCTGTGCTTTGTTTACTATTTCCAAAGAACAACTTTATGTTGCAGCAGGATAATACAGATGTAAACTTCTTAGAACTGTCCCAACTATAATGCCATTTTTTCCTCTTTTCCAGTTGTTCAAAGATTGTGCAAGAGCAAACGTTTGCACCAATGTATTTTTTTTTTTTTTTGAGTAATTAAATAAGAATCTCCTAAATGTTATGGCCTCTTCTATGATACAGGAGTATGTTGACACTATGGCTGAATGATATGTTCCAAGTATTAAATGGCTTTATATTATAATTATATATATATATATATATATATATATATATATATATAAAATATATTCCAAACTTAACCCCTTCATCTTCTTGCCCAGACTTTCTCTATCAGATGATCTCACAGGACAGATGTTATCCAAATTCATAACATCACTGATCAAAGAGAACACATCTGGAGTTCAGCTGGTCCAGGATTCAAGGCAGGCTCTACTGGCATCACTAAGTCAGAGCAGACAGGGCTGTGAATGGTCATGGCTGGAAAGTTCCTGAGGGTAAAACTCCTGGGTGACATATTCCAGTAATTGTCCCCTGGTGTGAGGAGAAAGATTTTCCTAATATCCACCCTGAACATCCCAAACCACAAGTTATTATCCTCTTGTTTCCCCCTGCTGAAAAAAACCCTGTGGCCTTTTCGTCTTTGTTACTTCCCATGAAGAAGCTGCAAAGTGCAGTTAGGTCGGATCTTGTGTCTTAAGCAGGAAAGTTGTGAAATGGGACAGTGAACGGCAATTCAGAACAAACAACACTTCAGATAAAAAGTTTAAAACATCCGTAGTGGGAAGAATTATGCCGCAACTGTAATCACATCAGATCAGTGATCTCCATGGAGTGATGCAAAATCCTCTTGACCCTTCTGTCTTCCAGCTGAGTAAACTGATTCTTTTTTCTCAAAGATGCAACAAGAAACCTCAGGAGACCAAACCTCCTTCAGAACCTCTTCAAGCTGAGGTGGAACCAGCCCCAGTACAAACCATGGCAACCTCAGAAACAGTTTGTGTGTACAGATTTTTCATATAATTAATTTGTAATTGAGCCTTTGCCAGCCAAGGAGTTGACACTTTATGGATTCACAGTCCAACTTTGGTGATGTTGCTTTCAAGATCAGTAAAAATTTGCCTTGAAAAGAGCCTGGGTCCTTCAGTAGAATCACGGAATCATGGAACAGAGTTAGAAGAGAGCCACAAGGATCACCAGGGATTGCTTGAGATCCATGTGTGTGCAGTCAGGACCTTGCTACTAGAATAAAGTGACTGGCTGTAAATTCTGCTTAAATGCTTAAATCACAACTATCAAATTGGTAACCTGTGGAATTCACATTGCTACCCATCTAATCCCAAGCACTGCTCAAAAGCTTAATCAGAACAGTTTTTGAACAGTTATTGTGAATCAGAAAAAAACCTACTTTTGTTGGTTAGTGAAGATCTCATCTTCACAATGTCAACAACATGTTTTGTATAATGGTTTTAAAATACAGCCAGTGCCTTTTTGGTCTATGTTAAGCCCTATAAAATTAATAAAGTATGTTTCCAGTGCTGTTAAATTAGTGGTGCAGTTTGCCTAATAAAATATGTTTTGCTGTCCTGGTTTTATGGGCAAAGTAATAAACTACAGTTTCTAAAGGCAGCTTGATACAGTACAAAAAGCCCTTGCAAGTTTCTACTTAGATTCTAGTCAAAAATAATAAGGCACAGATTATTTTTAGATTAAAGACCATATGTTAGACAATAGACATTTTGAAAAACACTGTAGTTTTCATAATTATGTTCAGGTTCTATTTTCATATTCTACCCTACAACTGTAAGGTATTCATTTGTCGTTTACAGGTGTAGAGAAGGAATATAGATATATATAATGTCCCAAAAAATGCAGAGAGCTGTTAATCTGCTGTGATTTATTAGATTCTTAATCAGTTCTTATTGCCCTCCTCTCCTCACTCCTGAGACAGAACAGGCTATTTCCTCTTTTTCCTAAAAAGAGGCTAAAAAGAGGCTATTTCCTCTTTTTCCTCTTTCTTATGTTTTCTGATGAATTTTTCCACCTGTTTGTTTAAGGATGGAAAAAAAAAAAAAGAGGGGAGAATAGAAGTAATTATCTTCTGCTCATTTCCCCAAAAATAAAGAAATCCATCAGTGAAAAAGGAAAAAAAAAACAACTAAGATCTAAAAGGAATATAAAAGGAATAACAAAGAACAATTTGTGTCTATCTGGAACATTAATGATTTTTTAATGATTTTTTAATGATGAATTTAAAAAGTGAATAATTCAAACAATATGGTGGCTAAATCTTGACTGACTCTGAGCTTGGACTTGGTGGAGACTATATAGGTCAATACTTCTAAATCTTTCATAGAAAAGCTCTTGATTATTCTCCTAAAAAGGATTTATGCACATGATTCAAGTGTGGGTTTTTTTCTTTTTCTTTTTTTTTTTTTTTTTTTGTTTGTTTTTTTTTTTGGTTTTTTTTGGTTTTTTGGTGTTTTTTGGTTTGTTTTTTTTTTGTTTGTTTTTTTTGTTTGTTTGTTTTTTAATGGTGTAAATACAAAGATCATTCAGGTGCTGGTGGACCTAACTTTAAACATCTTCAAGCTGGGGACATGCTCGGTGTTCACAGTCTTATGTATTTTTCTGCCTCCTTTGGAGGATTTTATCACCTTCAAAGTTGTGTATTTAAGACAAATAATATGAATAATTTCTTAAACAAATCACTCTCAAATGTCTATTCAAGTTTTTTGAACAACTACTTAATTTAGATTTTGAACAACTAATTAATTTGGAAATTCTTAAGGTTAAGCAAACACATATACATATATGTGTTTGTTAACATAGCATATGCAAATGCTCTCTTTAATGCTTCTCTGCATTTAATGCCTACAATTGGCACACACTTAAATCCTATTGCAGTCTCCTAGGAGATTTAAACACCTTTATGTGCCATTCTTTATTGATGCATTTGCAGTTAATCAACAATTAAGGCTGGTTCTGTGGAAGCATCAAAGAGGTTTTTTTACTTGTTTTCTTGGGTGTTTTTCCAGGTAACACTATTTCAGCCAATCAGTTGGAATATTTTGATCTTTCTCCAATTTTCCTTGAACCTTTGGATCATCATTTCAAACTTGGTGCAGAACTCTTACAAGACCCTGAGTAAAGAAGTACATCTTACCTTGTAAGAGGTTTGTATCTTTTATGACACAAGGGATCATCTGCCAAAATAAAAAAGCTGTGTGGCAATTAAAAAAAAAATAGTTTAAAAATATGAAATTTCAGTCCAGGATGAAAATGGAAAGAAAAAGGAAATATATGTGAGCTTTTTCCAACTGTTTTTTACATCTTTTTTCTCATTCAGAATTTTGTGCAGATGTGAAATTTAATTTGCCTTGAATTGGTTTGGTGATTTAAGAGGCTTTCCTTAAGATACGAGATGGCTGCACATGTGCTTTTCCCAGGCTTCACAGCTTAGAAACAACCTTTTATATGGTGATAAAATCAAAAGTGTTCCCTGGCCACCAGAATATGGAGTACCTTGTTGCAATGATTTCCAAATTTTTATGACAGGTTAAATAGTAGACCCTGTCTTTCATCAGAAAGCCCCCTCAGCCTACTGTACAAGACTCCTCTGAAATATGTAAGACAGGAGGGCAAAATTTTATTTTAAAAAAGCGAGGTTTTGAACTTAGTTTAACACTGCCCATTATGTAAGTTTTAATCACTAGATTATGAAGAAGAATATAATCAAGATTTCTAGGCATCTTGCTAGTCTTTAATGTGGGTTAGGTGATGAACTAGATTTATGTGACTCTTGGCAGCACAAAACCAAACATTTAGCTCCGAAACAGGTCTAGTTGATGAGGGAAAGGGTAAGTTGTTAGGCTACTGCAAGAGATTAGGGAACCAGTGTTCTTTTTTCAAGGATTTCTGTGTTGTCTAAAATAACTACTATTTAAAAGCATTTTGCCCAGATTAATGATATAATACTTAATTCCATTTTTTTCTTAATCGTGAGTCTTATATTTCTTAATAACAATGAGCGTAAGACATTCACTGCAATTTTGACAATGTTTAAAAATGCTATTTCTTCAGGTGTAGGATCCATGGAGTGCTGAGATATAGCCACTGCTTGTGCCAGAAATTCCGTAAGAGTAGGAAATCAAAGTTCACCAGGTCTGACTACTTCACATATAACCTTCAAGTGGTGCTAAGCCTAGCACTGGATGACACCCAAAAAAGCAACAATATGAATATCAACTAACAGCTTTTCCACACTCTAGGCAGGTTTGCAGAATACTACATCCAAGATGGGCATGAGTTGAAAATATTTGGTTAAATATCAGGAAATTGTTGCAACACCACTTAGTACCTGAATGATGTGTTTAAATTGCATATTTTTTGTCAGTAAAAGCAGAGGTAAAAGGTCAGGTCTCTTGCTCCAGATGGAGGGCCAGTTTTCAGAAGGAATACCCAGAGCAAGTCTGTATCACCTCTCAAACCTTGAAAAAGGAGAAAAATGTATGAAATTTGACCAAAACTGCTCACTTTTCAGAAAGAATTAGATCACTTTCCAGAAGGAACTTGTAAGTATGATTTACTGTGTCCTTCCTTTATTGATTTTGTTCCCAATTTTATTAAGAAATGTCTTATTCTGACCCTTACTGGAGTAAACTGAACTAAGCATTTTAAACAGTAAAAAGTTATATGAAATTTCTTTAAAAAACATTGAGAACTTCTTTTCTTAGGGATCAGTGAACAGTGAAACTCTTTGTAAAACTGTGTTTCAAAACCTTTGCGTTCTTTTGTATGTGTTACTGAAGTGTTATGTGGAAAGAAGGAGGAAATGTGACGAAAATTAGAATCTGAAAAACCTTACATGTATTATAAACACTAACAAGATATTTAAAGATCTCTATTGCTGGGTTCAACTTTGTGTAGAAAAGTTAAGCTGAGATTTGTTTTATGTTTTCCCTTTGAAACTTAGATCCTTCAAGAAGATTTTCATTGATTTGATTTTCTTTTCACTTTACCATTGGCTGTATTAATAGAACAACTATGTATAGCTCCAAATAACTCCTGCAATAAAGCAAGAGAAGTAATACATTTTTGCTCCATCTAAAGCTTCTTTTCTCACTTATGTTTGCCAAAATGTAAAACTTAGTTCTATAAGGTGTTCTCAGCGTCTTTAAGAGGAAATTCCAATTATCAGGCAGGGAATGAGCAGTGGCTGGAATAAAGGAAGAAGTGGCTTAGTGAGAAAGATAACACACTGGTTCATTCTTGAATAAAACAGATCAAACAGTGGGATATTCATTCTTGCTTTTGAATAAAGGCACTGGACTAATTTCATTTAAGTTGGGGGTTACAATTTCCAAATTTCTCGGGTATTTTACTGCACTTGAATGCATGGTAGGAACTGGAGAGATGGAGTGGGGGCTTAAGAACAAGTGGCAGGTATGGCAGTCACATTTCCCAGCTTCAAAAGATCAGACCAGGTCTGTGAGTACTGGTGTTGTTGTACCACAGAGTGTGAGAACACTCTCTCTTTATGCTTATGATATCACTTTCTCATATTTTGTGATAAGGAAGTTCTGTGTGCATGACTCCAAGGCTTGAGAATTCTGGGAATGATGTGTTGGATGTCACACTGAAGGATGTCTTCTGAACCTCATCAAGAACAACCCTTAGGTGACTTCAGAAAAATGTACTGCTTGCCTCTCATAGAGGCAAGAGAGAAATAGAGGCTTCTAACCCACAGACACACCTCAGATGCTAAAATGAGTGAGTTGCATTTCTGAAGTGTTGAGAATATAATTGTTTTTAACTCAAATTAATGACAGCTCTTGGCTTTTGGTAAATAAATAATTTAAAATTCTAAATGAGTGGATTTTAGAGCTTGCTTTCAAGAATCCCTTAAAATAAACAAAAAAAAAATCCCAAACAGTTAGCCAAAATTCTTTAGGATTCTGTTAACTGCTGTCTATCACTCTGTGAAAAATTCTCAGATACCTCTGAATTTCACAAACTAAGACAAATTTTAGACTAAATTTTAATATGTCCGACATTTTGTACATAGCTAACTTACTATTCATGTTCTCGTTCCTGTCTTTAATAATAGTGGTTCAGTTGTCAAATTAATGAGCAATATTTCACCACATGACTGAGATGAATACTACACAACATGAATAGCAAATTATTGAAGTGTACTGTTCATATGCAAAACCTAAATGATAAAGAAACAGCATCTAATTACTCATTGTAATAATTATAATTATAAGACTGACTTGGATGCATGATTGATTTGTGACTTGTTCACACACACAAAATCTTTCACTCATAACACAGACACTCAAATATGCAGATTTTATATGACTGTATAGATTAAATACAGAGATGAATGAAGAAAATATGAAAAATCATCAGGATGTGTCAAATATTTCATTAAATTCTGTTACTTTTTCAGTGTCACTTTGGAATAAAAACGATTTGAGCCACCTTTTCCTCAAGAAATCTTCCAGTTGGTAAAGAAACACCGAGAAAAGAGCAGAAGTAGACAAGTTTCAGCTGCATTGCCAGACACAACATGCTTTCATTTCTTAAAGGAAAACCAATAACAGGTTCCACACAACACGAAAGCGATCATGCTAATGAGATGATGTCACGTTTATTGCAAGGTCATTATCCCAAGAACTATGTTAATGCATTCACTAAGCCTCCTGTGAACAGTGTGTGGTGGCCGCCCTCTTGGTCGGTACAGCAGCAATTTGAGCAGGGGCAGCCAGAGACAAACACCTGATTTGTCACTTGGTGACCTGGGGTCTCCCCACTGGGGACGCGACAAGGCGAGGTCGACAGAGAGTGGGGTTTGCAAGCAGCCCTGGATGAGCCCTGGGCTTGTCCATGTAGTAAGAACTTTAAACGCTTTAGAAGGCATCAAGCACCAGGAGAAGGAAAAGGAGAAGGAAGAGGAAAAAGGAAAAGAAAAAGGAAAAAAGGAAAAAAGGAAAAAAAAAAAAAGGAAAAAAGGAAAAGGAAAAAAGGAGAAAAAGAAAAGGAAAAGGAAAAGGAAAAGGAAAAGGAAAAGGAAAAGGGGAAAAGAGGAAAAAGAAAAAGGGAAAAAAGGAAAAGGAAAAGGGGAAAAGAGGAAAAAGAAAAAGGGAAAAAAGGAAAAGGAAAAGGGGAAAAGAGGAAAAGGAAAAAAGGAAAAGGAAAAGGAAAAGGAAAAGGAAAAGGAAAAGGAAAAGGAAAAGGAAAAGGAAAAGGAAAAGGAAAAGGAAAAGGAAAAGGAAAAGGAAAAGGAAAAGATGTAGGGCAAAAGTCACCAACTCAAGAAGCTTTTCTGAGAGGTTTTTTAAAGGCTTTTTTTTACTCCTTTTAATATTTAGTAAATAACACAATCACACTTACTCCTAAACAATGCAATATACTTACATGAAAATACTGCAGGTTTCATTTTTGAAAATATGTTAAAATACGTTCTTCTGGCAATTTCTGTTCCATTTCTTTCAACAAGCCTTGAGCAAAGCACCTCAAGAAAGAAACAAATTTATCATGAAAAGAATCATAATTCATAATTAAACAAAATTGTTTCTTTAAAAATTACTTTAATTGCTCTGTCTGTAAAACAGTCTTTAGTGAGCTACTAGTCTGACAAAAATTTGGTGTTGAAAAAATACTTATATATTTTCTGAATATCAGTTTGAGTTGAGTAATCATGCAGGTAATCAATATCTGTTTCTTCTATCTAATCAATCTGTGCCCTGAGTACTTTGCTAGGCATTATAGACAGGGAACTCCTTCCCCTTAAAATCATAATAGGAGGACAAAGAAATGTGATAAGTACACATGGTTGCAGGAGGTTTTTTTCTCAGATTTGATTCCCACTTTAGCAATACAAAAAAGCCAATATATTTTCCTGCCCATCCGTGTTTGGATACAATAGAATCCCTCTGTATTTGAATCAAAGTAAATGAGAATTATACTGGGCTTTTAGTCTTTCTATTCAGCTTTAAAAATGACAAGCCTACAGAACATACAGCATGATTTCCTTTTATAACTGAATAGTATTCTCTTCCAATACTTATACTAGCATTTCTACCTAGCTATTGGAGCAGAAAAATATTAAGAGGGGAAATGAAAAAAAGAAAAAGAAAAAAAAAAAAAAAAACAAAACCGCCAAAACCCCTTTTCACCTACCCCATAGTTAATGGAATTAATTCCATTGCACCAATGCATTAACCTTGCACTTTTCTTTCACATATTTATTTCTGTGCTATTTTGTATAATCAGGTTGTGGTGGAAGGAAAACCATTTAGTCTCACAGGCAAAGAGAATGGACTAGCTAGGATCATCTCAGTTTTTTTACACTGTGGTCCTTCAGCCTTAACAGTGGAGGATACTAATAGGAAGAAAGAAAAAACCACCCCACCAACAAGTGACAGTGATATTGTGCAGTGCCCCTGCCTTACCCTCTCCCTCTGGCATGGACTGTGCCACGGACAAAGCAAGCAGAGCCAGGCTTGGCTTAGCAGATCTGTTGTCCCAGAGGCAGGTCTGCCTCTTCTGCCTCCTTATGCAGGGTTATTATCCTGCTAATTGGTCTGAAATTCTTCCCTATGCCACCAGCCTGCAAAGAGGAGCAAATTCCTTCCTTCCAAACGCTGCTGAGTAAGTTGGTGTGTGAAAGCAGGTGTCAAAATTCAGATGCTTAACTTCATTCTTAGTTATCTGATGCTACATCTAACTGAGCTGCCCATGTTAGAAGTATAATTGTCTTCACCCAGTAAGGCAAAAGAAATCACTCTAGGAGGTCATCAGCCTGCACAGCTTTAGAACAGCTTACAGGATGCAGTGAGCAGCCCTTGGAAGTGATTATCTTTTATTCTTAGAATTAGTCACTACACCAGCCACAACTGAAATTTCTTACTCTGAGGAAGCCATTTGTGTGAGATTAAGTTGGTACCTTAAAATCTCCATGAATAGGAAAATCATGTTCTATACACTGGGAGGTTGTATTATGAAATTATTAAAATGCTGTATAAAAATATTAACGGAAAAACTGACTGCAAAATAGCATGGCCTGTGATAAATATATATGGGTGAAATGGGAAGACAGAGAATTTCATCATCCACAGCACTGGAAGCAAGAGCAGCTTACTTATCTGTAATAACTAGACATGAAAGTAGCAAGGAAAACAAAATAAAAAAGTAAAAACAAGGGGTCACACAAAAGCTTTGCAAACTGAAAGAGCTTAGGTGTCCTATGCAATGAAAACAACACCTGTGAAGGTAAATAATAAACCTAACCAGCAAAAATATTCTTCTCACATGAATCAAAACTACATATTTATAAGTGAGTAAAGATAGAAGATTTTACCACCATTAGTTCACTTTGATGCATTTTTTCAATGTTTTTTTCCTATCAGGTTTTATTAGAACTTTTGGTCCCCCCATCACCTTCAGTTTCTATACTGGTTTTTAAATTATGTCTCTGGATATTAGGTGTTATCTGGTCGGGTTTTGATATCAGGGTGGCTACAGGGGTGGCTTCTGCGGGAAGCTTCCCCTGCGTCCATCAGAGCCAGTGCCAGGCAACTCCAGGATGGACCCCGGCCAAAACCACGCCAATCAGGAATGATAACAATGCCTCTGTGGCAACACATTTAAGAAGGAATAAAAGATATTGTGCAGAGGTATTTGTGGTCAGAAAAGAGTGGATGTGCAAGGAGCATCCGTGCAGGCCGGCAGGGCAGTGCAGGAGGGGCAGGAGCTGCTCCAGGCTCGGGAGCTCAGATTGCCCTGCAGCCCCTGGAGCAGCCCAGGCTGAGGCAGCTGTGCCCCTGCAGCCCAGGGAGGGCACGGGGGAGCAGAGATCCAACTCAGCCCTGGGGGAGCCCAGCCTGGAGCAGGGGATGCCCAGAGGAGGCTGGGACCCCTGGGAAGCTGTGCTGGAGCAGGATCCTGGCAGGAGCTGTGACTCCATGGAGAGAGGAGCCCAGCCTGGAGCAGGTTTGGTGGCAGAACTCCCCTGTGGGGGACCCACGCTGGAGCAGCCTGTTCCTGAAGGATTGCAGTCATGGAAGACTGAGCCAGGGTAGAGCTGCTTGTGGAGAATTGCAGCTATGGAATGGACTCGTGTCAGAGCAGTTCATGCACTAATCTCCTGTGGGATTCAAAGATCTCCTCTTTGAAGCAGGGGAAGGACTCCTCTCCCTGAGCAGCAGCAGAAACAATGTGTGATGATCTACCATAACCCCCATTCCCATCTCTCTGTGGTACTGGGGGGGAGGAAATAGAGCCTGGAAAAGAGCAGGGGGTGGAGGAAGATGTTCTTTAATATTTATTTTATTTCATATTATTTGCTCTTATTTTGCTGATAAAAAATTTCAATTAATATACGTGAGGAGAGTCCATTTTGCTTGTAATGGTATTTAGGAGTAATTTCTTCTTAACTCACAAGACTTTTCTATATATTCTCTCCCTTGTCCAGATGTAGAAGAGATTGAGAGAGCAGCTTTGGTGGGTGGCTGACATCCAGCAAAGGTCAACCCACTCCTCTCTGGTTTTGATTGAAATCAAAACAAAAGCAGAATATAATATTACCTACTTGGTCAAAATCAGAATGAACCAAAAATCAGAAGTGCATCAGAATATAATATTACCTACTTGGTCAAAATCAGAATGAACCAAAAATCAGAAGTGCATCTGTGTGAACAGACATTTTCAAATTATGGATCAAGCTCTAAATTCTTGCCTTTTAAGCAACACAATGCTGATTCACATCACTTGAAACTTTAACCCCAAAGCTGATGAATGAGCTGTCTTTTAAACCTTTTTGCCCTACTTTAATTTAAAAGTTGTCATGAATTTGAGACTTTGTAACTTCAAATACTTGTCAATATCTCTGAAAGCACATCACACTCCAAAGGTTGCCTTGAACCCCATTAATCTGTTATCAATAAACAGGATTTTATTCCCTGCTATGGAAAAAAATGATTAGTGATCTTTGATGTAGAAGACAGAAATCGAGGTCCTCTGAGCAAAAACAATAAAACTGATTTTAGGAACAGCTTGACCTCTCTTCTGGCTGAAAAGAAGATGAACCAGGAGTGTTGGCACAGGATTCTTTTTCCTTTGCAAAAAAAACCAAAAAAAGCTGCCTTTTGGAGGAAAGGGAAAGCTCCTTCCATAGGACAAGGCTAAAACACCATGTTTGGGAGGTTCACTGCCCAAGACAGACATTACTGGAAAGAAAAAAACCACAAATACCAGAAGGTATATTGTGATAAGAAGAGAGCATATAAACAAAGTGCAGGCAGCTGAAGAAAAAAAAATCTACAATTTGATAAAAACCCCTCAGTAAAATTAGTAACTGTCCTTGATAATAGAGGTAAGTATAAAGACTACACCCATTTTGCAAGTATGAGTTACTCTTTAGTGGCTGCATTTAACAATTTCCTTGTCCCAATTATATACTTTAAAAATTAATTGAGCACACCCAATTTCCTGTCTCTTTGCTGTCACTGCACTGCTGTTGCATTAGGTACCTGTTTATAGCTAAGTGCCCATCTTACCCAGGGCTTTAGGGTAGCATGGTTAGAAATTTTAATCTAAGTGCTGAGAAAAATGTGACACAAACAAACCCCAGTCTTTGTGATTTTCCTGTTTTTTTTTTTTTTTTCAGTAATCTTTCTGTTTCAATTAAAAGTGAAAAAATCTACATTTAAAGTAGAGGCCTTGTAGTTTGCAGTTAAATGAACACAAGCAAAGATTTTTTTTTTTTGGGAGAAAATTAATGGATGAAAACTGCTATGGCAAGGGTAATAGCATAGAAGATGCAGATTTTGAGGTCTGTGCTATTGCACTATTAAATTTAACATGTTCTAAATGCTTAAGGGAAGACAGGAGTTCCTCCATCCATGTTCAACAGGGCTCATTAGTTCTTGCACAAAAATTCAAATCCATGGCTATAGAGCTCCAGAAGGGAGATGACTATGGTGTTATCATCCATGTGGCTGAATTATATGAGCACTGCTCAATAAGATCATGCACACCCGTGGCTCAAAAAGTAATTTCCTATATGGAAACTTTGGTGGGATTCAGCTCCAGATAAAGAAAACTCCATTTGTGGTCTCTGAAGCTGAGGAGGAAGGAAAGTTTACCAACCTCCATAATCTCCACTGGTCTTCCAATTTTTTCGTTGACATACAGGACTAGAATGCATTGAAATACACTTGATTTTCCCTACTAACTTCCCGTGACTCTGTCAAGAAGATGTGTGAAATTACTTCTTGGGCAGGACACTCCCAGTGAAACTCATCACCCATTTTTAGATTTTTGTGCTGTAGATGTCTATGAATCTCACTACTAATATAGGGTGATACTCAGGTAAGACATCTTATATGTTTACCCACTTCAACCTGGCTCTCAGATTAAAGAATGGCTACACATTCAGTGGATTTTGGTAGATGACATGCAGTCTTCTGTGAAGACAAATGCTTGCTGAGATGTGCTGGCACTGACCGTTTATGCAAAGATTTTAGCTAACTCCATCACTCTCCCAGTCATGATAATAGACCAGTTAACACAGCTTCATCAAAATGTGGCCAGCAGGGTGAAGGAGGAGATTCTGCTCCCCTGCTTCCCTTTGGTGGGACCCCACCTGCAGTGCTGCATCCAGCTCTGGGATTCCAGCTCGGGAGGGAGGTTGGAGCGAGTCCAGAGGGGAGGCTCCCAAGGTAATCACAGGGAGGGAGCACCTCTCCCATGAGAGAACTGGGATTGTTCATCCTGGAAAAGAGGCTTTGGGGTGGCCTAATTGTGGCCTTCCATTACCTGAAGTAATGAAGTAATTAGATGAACTTCTAATCACGATGGAGAAAGATTGTGCGTAAGGGTGAGTCGTGACGGATAAGAGGGACTGGGTTTAAATTGAAATGGAGTAGATTCACAATAAAAATCTGGAAAATAAATTCTTTACTGTGATGGTGGTGGGGCCCTGGCACAGGCTGCCCTGAGAAGCTGTGGCTGCCCCATCCCTGGGAGTGTTCCAGGCCAGGTTGGATGGGGGTCTGACCAACCTGGTCCAATTGAAGATGTCCCCCTCCACAGCAGTGGTGTTGGAACTAGGATGATCTTCAAGGTCCCCTTCCAAGCCAAATCATTCAATCATTCAATTTTATTTTGCACTAAGAAGCCCAAATAAGAAATTATTTGAGACACCACACACAAAGGAAAAGGTTTTATTCCTGAGTAATATACATATTTGTCATTAATGTTTATTATGCTGAAGTTAAAAGTTGCTTTCAGCTGAACTGTCCCATGGTTTCCAAATACCACAAATTCCAGATTTCTTATCCTCTCCCTCTGGGGTTGAGGTGCACAGATTAGCTTTCCTGCTAAGAAAATAAAACAAAAGTTATGGAGCCACTTTAAAAGGAAAAATGGGAGATTAAAGCAAAGTAATAATGTAGCTTCAGAGGGCAAACTCTATAAAGAAATTGTACCTTGCTCTCTAACTGCGCAGAGCACATTAAGATCATAATATTCTATGCCTTTTTGGGCTTTGGGAAAAGAAGGCTGTCCCCTGACTAGCAGAATAAATGAAACCTCGCTTCTTATGTTTGTTCTGCTTGAAATTAAATTCTCTAATATCTAATCTAAGTGTGAATTATGACTGATAATTTTTGCCATTTCATGTTTACTTCTAAACTTTTCTGAAACTGACATTTCTTTTGAGGTTTAATAAAAATTGTGCATATAAAATATACAAGGACACTGCTCTTTTTTTAAAATATAACCAAAATTCAAATATTGCTTCAGTATATCCAATATCAGATATTTCCAGTGCTACTGTAAAGGAGCAGAAAGAAAGACATGCAGATATGGATACACCAACACAGACAAGCGATTGCGAATACTTTATTTCCTTTGGGAATTGAGGCCACATTGCAGATATGAGTCAGAGGTCTTTCCTCTTCCTCTGATCAGATTTGCTCACATCTTTTCAATTTTTCTGTTGCTGTCCCCAGAAACAAAACACAGCTTTAGCGGAATTGAGAGGCACAAGCTACTGTGAAATTTAAATAAAGTTATCTAATATTGCTGGTGGTCTTTTCTTGAAATGAGTTTGTATGATGAATCCAATGTGGTATATCTGCCTGGACTGCCTATAACCATCCCATTTCTCTCACCACAAATTTAAACACTCTAAAATTTAGAAATTTAATTTTCATTTTTGCTTTGTTAAATTTCTTGCTGCAAAGTGTTCATTTAGCAAGAATAAGATTTACAGATACCCTACTGGTAATACAGAACATCAGCTTTTGTTGAGAAAATCAGAATATAATTGTTACCTAGGGTATTTCAAAACAGCACACAACAATTAAGGTTTGAAATAACCTTTCTGCCAAGGATATCTCATTACTTCAGCATAGCCAGTAGCACTACAAGAAAAGGGTTAAACATGATTACAGGTAACATAACAAAATCTGTTTCTTCAGAAGAAGCCATCTTTGTTTCTATCAAATGTATTTTTAACAAGTTGATATTCCCTCCAGGACCCACCAAAATTCTGTGAAAGTCAGGAAATTGGACATCTTGTTTTTCATAGTGTTGGGAAAATCATATTTATGTTCTTGAGCTGTAGTTACTGGCTTCAAGAATCTGTTTGATGCAGTTCAGGGGGAAGTGGAAAAAGAAAGGGAGAGAGAGGGAGAGGGAAGGAAGGAGGGAGGGAAGTGGCGGAAGTGGCGGAAGTGGCGGAAGTGGCGGAAGTGGCGGAAGTGGCGGAAGTGGCGGAAGTGGCGGAAGGAAGGAAGTGGCGGAAGGAAGGAAGGAAGGAAGGAAGGAAGGAAGGAAGGAAGGAAGGAAGGAAGGAAGGAAGGAAGGAAGGAAGGAAGGAAGGAAGGAAGGAAGGAAGGAAGGAAGGAAGGAAGGAAGGAAGGAAGGAAGGAAGTGGCGGAAGGAAGGAAGGAAGGAAGGAAGGAAGGAAGGAAGGAAGGAAGGAAGGAAGGAAGGAAGGAAGGAAGGAAGGAAGGAAGGAAGGAAGGAAGGAAGGAAGGAAGGAAGGAAGGAAGGAAGGAAGGAAGGAAGGAAGGAAGGAAGGAAGGAAGGAAGGAAGGAAGGAAGGAAGGAAGGAAGGAAGGAAGTGTCGGAAGGAAGGAAGGAAGTGTCGGAAGGAAGGAAGTGGCGGAAGGAAGGAAGTGTCGGAAGGAAGGAAGGAAGGAAGGAAGGAAGGAAGGAAGGAAGGAAGGAAGGAAGGAAGGAAGGAAGGAAGGAAGGAAGGAAGGAAGGAAGGAAGGAAGGAAGGAAGGAAGGAAGGAAGGAAGGAAGGAAGGAAGGAAGGAAGGAAGGAAGGAAGGAAGGAAGGAAGGAAGGAAGGAAGGAAGGAAGGAAGTGGCGGAAGGAAGGAAGGAAGGAAGGAAGTGGCGGAAGGAAGGAAGGAAGGGTCAGAAGGAAGGAAGTGTCGGAAGGAAGTGTCGGAAGGAAGTGTCGGAAGGAAGTGTCGGAAGGAAGGAAGGAAGTGTCGGAAGGAAGGAAGTGTCGGAAGGAAGTGTCGGAAGGAAGTGTCGGAAGGAAGGAAGGAAGTGTCGGAAGGAAGGAAGTGTCGGAAGGAAGTGTCGGAAGGAAGTGTCGGAAGGAAGGAAGGAAGTGTCGGAAGGAAGTGTCGGAAGGAAGTGTCGGAAGGAAGGAAGTGTCGGAAGGAAGGAAGGAAGGAAGGAAGGAAGGAAGGAAGGAAGGAAGGAAGGAAGGAAGGAAGGAAGGAAGGAAGGATCTGTTTTATTACACACAAATTGGGGTATTTAGTCAGTGCGACTGGGTCACAGTTTTGAATAAAGGTGTCTATGAATCATAGAAGAATTAATGCAATGCAAACCTTTCTCCAGTTGAGTTAGGCTTCTGAGGTTATTCTTTTTTCTCAGACCTTAGAAATAAATAAATAAATGTAGGAGAAAAAGGTACACAGTAAATTTTTGTGCAGGAAAAGAAAAATTGATTTTGAATGTGAGCTGTCTCAGATATTCAGTGAGAATCGAAAAGGAGGGCTACATCTTAAGGTATCATATTACATAGAAAAATATCTTCAGACAAATGCTAGGAGGGAAAAAAAAATACAAACAACACAGAAAGAGAAAAGACTGGACTGAATAAAAGGAAAAAAGGCTGTGCTTAGTGTCACTGAATTCAGTAAGTGATTACACGACACAGGGTTCATTCAGGACCTAGCGAGTGATCTACAGCCTGTGTTCTGCAGGAGGTCAGAATTGAGATTAAAGTGACCTTTTCTAGCCTCAAATTCCATGAATCCAGTTCTGAACCCAGGGTCCCAATGGAAACTAAGTGACGATATAGAGTCTTTGGAGTAAGCTAACCTATGGTTGATGGATGGTTTTGCTTCTTTATTTCCATAGAGTCCCCCACCATATTACTCACACAAAACAACTTTCTCACTTGTGACATTCAAAACTTTTACAGAAAAAGGAGCAATGGGTATACATAACCACAAGTACCTCTAGGTAGGAAATGAGAAAAGGTTTTAAAACTACTGGGAGATACTGTTTCTGGTGTAATTAAAAAAAAGGAAGAGAATAAAGGTACAGGAGTGCACTTGAAGATGGAACTTGATATGTTCACAGGCAAAACAAAATAGTATGATCTGCAATAATGGGAAACTAGACTTAGCAGTTTACAAGATTTGTTCAAGCTTTGTTGCTTATATTCCTAAATCTTTGGAAATGACAGCATAGATTTTCCAGTGTCACTTAATGACTGAGGCACAGAAAACTTTTTTGTTTTCAAGGTGAGCTGGATTCTGCATGAGCAAGCACTGCCTTAACACATTCATTTTAAAACTCACAATGGAAAGACAAAGCTGCATGGATTGTTTGAAAGTGCAAATCTCTTCTTCAGATATTGTGTACCCTTCCCTCCCTCTCTTTTCAGGGAATATTTCAGCTGTCTTCATGGCCCCTTGTTTAAATGGCAGTCGCTCACTGGAATAGGTCCAACAGCCTCAATTTCTGCTCTGAATCCACCTCTGTACTTTCACACCAGGATAGACAGAGAAAATATGGGCATAGAGAGGGTTAATCCTGAAAGACTACAAGGGGAGGAAAAAAAAAACCCTGTGTAGAGTGGGAAATTAGTCAGCAGAGACCTGACAAAGTGCTTCCTACACATGCTGTTCTGTCAGGCTGCACAGCTTCTTCTGCTTCAGAGGTAATTACATAGATTTTCTGTCTTGTACTTGCAAAAACACAGCACAGCACTCCACCACTGCTTGTAGCTCAGTGCTTCAGGGCTCCAGCTGCATGGGGCTGGAAAATGTTTACACAATTTCTTTTAAGATTTTTAAACCACAGTAAGGGACGTGGCTAACTCTTCATCTGAGGGGGCATATGAAAGAGTCCCCTCTGAAGCTGGGCTTGGTTGAAGGGAAGGACTGCCTTGTAAGGCAATGTAATTACCTCTCTCTCAAGGAAATGGCTTCTGCCACACAATAAATGAAACAATAAATGCTTCTGAATGTTTTAACTGGAGAGGACTCAAAAGAATTTGGACATTGATCTGGATTTCAAATTCTCACTGTTTCAGATCCAGAATTGTGGTCTTAAATCCATTGCAAATCTTATACACTGGTTTTCTGGGACCCACTCAGAAATACATCCATTCTTCTTGATTTGACACAAATATACATATTCAACATATATCAAGGTGTTTATCATTAAAAACAATATCTGTGAATATATATATTCCTTCCTCATTACTTTGAACTGCTTCAATAATTTTGTGGGTAATGCAGTACTGTGATGAGTATTTAAAATAATCTATAAATTCAGATTTAAATATTCAACCCAACACTTGCAACATGCACTTTCATTAGATGTTGGGAATGAAATGTCAATTTTTTTAAAAGACATTTCTACAGTTTAGTAAGAAATTAATGTATTATTCTAACATGGAACTACTTGAGGTATGATACAGCAGCTTCAAATATGTTCAACTCTATGTACAAATCTTAAGATAATGACAGAAACTACAGGAATAATAACCATAATAATAAAATAAACCTTAAATTCGGGGTGAAAGTGACATAGAAAGTCTACCTAATGACCTTGAGATGTGAGATGGAAGAAATTTCTTTTCTGTTGCCTATGACACACTGTTCACACTCAAAAAATTTCGAACAGTCCTGCCTATGTTTCCATATTTTCATTGTTAGAAACTCATTCCTGTTGCTTTTGCTCCATCTTCTTTCAGCTGCTGAATGGAATTGTCCCTTATCCATAAGGCAGACTTTGTTTCCTCTGTGGCACTGCCTTCAGAATCGCTGAAAACCTCCCCATTTTCACTCATCCTTCTTATTCTTTGACTAAAAATCTCTGCATGTTTCCATACTTGTCAAGTTTTCCAGACTTCTGACTACCCTTGAAATCTCATGAAACCCACTTATCCTGAGCTGTAACACTGAAATCATGTAGACAAGTTGAAGTGTACATTTTAAAATAATAAAACCATAGGGAATTTTAATTTGATTTGGAATTTCATTGGTTTATTTTATTTTATTTACTCACAAAAAGAAAATAAATTCTTCTTTCATAAAAAGAAAGGTGATGGACACTTTATGGCACTGGAGACATGCTTCATTTCTAAGTACTTCTCTGTTGCAGACATCTTTTATGAAAAATCCTTTCCTTAGGATTTTTCCTCCTGAGAAGCTGAGAGGCCTCAGGAACAAAATGTAAACATTGATTATCTGCTGCTGTGGAATGCAACAGGTGCATCTGTGATTGGTCTCATGTGGTTGTTTCTAATTAATGGCCAATCACAGTCAGCTGGCTCAGACACAGAGCCAAGCCACAAACCTTTGTTATCATTCTTTCCGATTCTATTCTTAGCCAGCCTTCTGATGAAATCTTTTCTTCTCTTCTTTTAGTATAGTTTTAATGTAATATATATAATAAAATAATAAATCAAGCCTTCTGAAACATGGAGTCAGATCCTCGTCTCTCCCCTCCCTGTGAACACGGTCACACTTCTCAGAAAAAACTGCAATTTGTTCTCTTGCGTTGCACCTTTATTATGAATACAGCAGTAGATTATCACAGTTTTTGCTTACTTTACACAGAATTCCAGAAGGTGTCAGGTTGGAAGAGACCACAGGCTTTGGAGTGATCTGGTCCACCCTCCCTGCTCAAGCAGGGCCATCCCAGAGCATATTGCACAGGATTGTGTCCAGATGGTTCTGGAATATCTCTAGGGAAGGACACTCCACACCCTCTCTGGACAAGCTGTTCCAATGTGCGGTCACTTGATACTTACACTTAATTTTCAACCTAGAGGAAGGAATGTTTAACAAAGTTCACTACAAAAGCCTGAAATAATGAAACCATTTGATTAGAGCAAGACATTTGCTTTGTCTTTCAGCACTCATAATGCCTTTTTTCTTCTCTATCATGTTTATTTTCATCCCAATCATGACTTATGCACCCTTCTTATACTCCACCAATCTGTTATCTCCAAAGACAAACAGTTCTTTTTTTACCTGGTGGCAGATATTTGGATCCTAAACAATTTCTCTTCTCATTGTGACCTTGCTTCAGGCTGAGATATGAAGAGGAGGGAAGGGAAAAGTGAAAAAAAAGGAAAAAAATCAAAGAGAAACACTACTAAGGGGAAAAGGTGAGGTTAGACCTAAGTCCTTTAGAAAATGTCATCTGATTTGAGCAGAAGCAGTACAAGGCACGAAGGAGGATCAAAGCAAGGTTTAATCATTGCATTTTGGGATGATTTTTTTTTTCCATGTTTTTGCAAGTTTTGGTATTTTCAGGATCTATTTCTCACATCTTTTTCAGGTACATGGATTTTTCTGTGTGGGCAGAAGGTGAGAAGTTGACAGCAAAACTCTGCCAAAGGTAAATAGGAAAGATTTTCTTTAAAGCAGCTGCTAAGAATTTGTGTTGTGTCCAGATAAACCAAATGAACTTCTATACCAGATAATTGCAATTCGAAAATGTGCTTGTTTTATTGCTTGGAAATAAAGGCAACTCTACTAGTTAAAAGGAATTTGCATTCTCACTGGTAAATGATAATTCACTCTAACTTGAGAAGAGTGATTTCTTTTTTTCTTTGTTTTTGATGGGGGTGATGTTTGGTTTTTTGGCTTTTTCTTAGTTTGGTTTTGGGTTTGTTTTGGTTTTTGTTTTTGTTGGGTTTTTAGTTTGGTTGGGCTTTTTGTTATTGTTTGCTTGTTTTTTGAGGAATTAATTCATTAGGGAGACTGGTTGCACCCACTTCCATGATGGATTGAGGCAATAAGTGTACAGGAATCCAGTTCCTATAGCAGATTATATTCTATAGAGGATGTGTTACCTCAATACCTAAAAATTCAAAGAAAATGCAGAAAGCAACAGCCACAAAAAAAAAAAAAAAAAAAAAAAAAAACAAAAACAAAAACCCACACCTTTATTATTGTATAAGAAAATTATTATTTCCAGACCTCAAAGTTCAATGCAAAGAAAGAATAAAAAATCCATGGGCAGAACTCCTTTAAGAGCCTGTAGCGAAGGTAAGCGGCAAAACAGAGTCAGAGGGGAAACAGCTTCAAGCAAAAGTTATTATTTCTTTTCTCTTTGTGAGTTTAGGCCTAGATTGGATTGTGCTGTGCTTGAAGTTTTGTGTTAGAGGATATTGGACATGTTCTGCTACTCCTTGTCATTAAGGTTGTTTTTCATTGCTGGAGTTCAAACCTGCTCTCTCTGTTCTGCAGGTCTTTGATATCTACATAGTCCTTTGGTTTCATCATTTTGCTTTCATCAGGAAGGTATTCAAAAAATGCCATCTGAGCAATGTGTATTTATTTGCTGAAGGCATCCTGTCATATGATGTCAGTTTAGGAGTGATCATCTCAGCCAACGCTGGCAAAGTAAAATGAAATTCTTTCTCGTACAAAGTTTAATAATTTCCATCATGGGTTTTGGACAGGAGAATGCTGAGGCTGTGGAAATCTTCTCTGCAGTAGCACAAAGCACACACAGGCTTCTGTTTTCACACAAGCTTCAGTAGCTTCTCCTTATGAAAGCCAGTGTATCGCACATTAGAAATCAGATTTTATTCCCAAACTCAGCCCGGTTTTGTTCCTAAGATCTCTTTTTTGCTGAACTTTTACATTAGATTGGTTTGGAGCTTTTGAAAAATGAAAGTTAGTCTGAAAATTATCTCAGTGCAGCTCCTAGAAGACAATTAAAATATCTCAAGCTTTGTCAATTGTCATTAATTGGCTCTCCTGCTATAGTTCAGTAGTATAAAGGTCACAAAGATCAGGAGTCTCTTGGAAGATTTTTAATCTGGGGGAAAATAGATCTCTTCTACTAACAGTCAAAAAAAATTTCACTCTTTTAAATGAAGATATCAAAAATACAATTAGTTATTTTCTCAGGTTTTGTTTAGACACCTGGCTTTCAGAAAGAGTCAGAAAAAGGGGTTACATTAGGAAGAGGGACAAGATTCATCCTATAAGCAAGCATCACCTGCTTATAGGCTGAATCACCTGCTCTCTCAGGTGGTTACAAAAGATCTTTTTTTTGTCTGGATGGTACTAAGATATGCATGGGATGCATTAAAAAATATTGTAACTGTTATTATTGCTTTGCCTTCCATGTGCTTCACCAAAAGTCAGCCAAGCCTGTACAATTTTGAACATGGAAGGCAAATACAAAACAAGAACATAAATGCATATGAAGCAAGCTGACAAATCTTGTTCGAGCTGGCACATCAGATGACTGCAAGAGTAGAAAAACAATGCTACATCCTCTAGTTCCCAGTCCACTGTTTTAACTATTGAATCGAGTTGCCATATTAATTTCTTTCTAACCATAAGTTATGGAACAAACCTAATAGCTGAAAGATGGGAGAGAGAAAAATAAACTGGTAGAAAAATACTTGCTTCTTACTATACTGATAACAACATCACTCATGAGGAATAGGTTTGGGGTTTTCTTAAATTTTATTTGTTCACTGGTTGACAGTATTCATTTAACAGGTGAAATTTTATTGGGATTTCTTGAACAACAACATCCAAACCAAAAGGAATTGTGACCAAAAAAACAAAAAAACCAAACAGTTATAAAAAGATTCATAAAAAAATAAAATATGCTCTTTTTTTTCGTTTAGTTTTATTTTTTCCCTGAAGATTGCAAGCCCTATTACTTCCCCTTGTTACTAAGAAGAAAAAGAAGATAACACCTATCTAAAGAAATATTTATTTCAGTATATTTTCAATTCAAATAAACAGTCTACCTTCAACAGTGAAATTTATAAACAAAATAATAGTGGCAAGATTTTTTCCTTCTTTACTCTCCTTCTTTTATTTATATAACCATAATCAGACAAACTATAATGCTATCTAAACAACTACACACATTAGGAAAAAAATGAAGATCAATAGCTATAATTTGACACACATCCACTGTTCACTGTGAAAACATCAATAGTACAAAAGCTTCATGGGCATAGCAGGGAAGAGTCTGTTTGGTAGACGGTGTTGGCAGAAGATTAAATAACCACATGTCAGAAAGAATAAAAAAAAAATTCAATAAACTGAGTGCATACTGGAGATGTGCAAGTACTTTGAGCTAAACTGTTAGTATTAATAAGAAAATTATCTTTGTCTTCCAGTCATTCAATTGCTTCATGAACAAATATTTTGGGTCGGATCTCTGATGTTCAACCATATACTGTCTTTCCCATCTGCCAGAGGACTACTACTGGAAGCCAGGGAAGCAGGAGATGACTTGCATGCTGGATGATGATATCTTGGGCTGCTAGTTCATAAACAGCCCTGTGGGTGACTATTCATCACATCCCCATCCCTTACACTCTGAAGGAATCACGAGGGAGAGATGCAGCCAGCAACTGTTTGGCCAGGAAGAAAAGAGACACGGAGTTTATGGGAAGCATCTGATAGAAAGTGGAATTGAGGTTCGGGGCCAAATCACCACGCCCAGTGTGTGCACATTGACCCCTCCTATTGAATCTCACGGCGTTACTCTGATACTTGCATTTAAGGAGATGCCTACAGACTTACAAGATCATGCTTTCAATGTCTCCGCTATCCATTGTTATCTCAAAATGTGAGGTTCTTTGTAAGACCACAATTCTTTAATATCTGTTCACCACGTAACTCCATTCCTTTGACCGTTGTGCCTAATCCACAAAAGCTTTCTCATTAGTTTGTTTTACAAACCAGTTTTTCTTCTTTCTTCTTCAGGTAGTCTTCTGCTTTTTGTTCTTCAGGTGATGGGAATTGCAGTCCTCTTTAATTTCAGTTAAATTTTTGAGTCACAACCACTTAGAAATCTGGTCCCATCAACTTTCTCACTCTCCCTCTCTCTCTCTCTCTCTCTCTCTCCCCCCAAAAAACAACCCAGGCTGGATCATCACTTGCACTGAAAAAGCTGTGTCTTCAAAATGAGCTGATATTGTCAACAAAGGTAAAACAAATAAACAAACAAAGAGCGTAAAATTGTTTTGAAATATGAAATATGCATCTCACAAAAAGGTACTTTCATATTCCCCCTGCCTGATGGTTATATATGACAAATGCGTACTTCCACACATAAATTATACTCCTAAAAGCTATTTTGTATGTACTTGTGCACCTAGTGAGAATTCTGAATATTCACATTTATCTCATGTTTGCTACTATGCTGCCAATTCTTCATTTTGTGATGATATAAGTAATGAGATTTCATTGGTTGTGTTTACATTTTTAAAGACTCATAGAGTGATTTGATTATATGCAAATTCAATTGTAACTAAACCAAACAAATGAAAAAAAATTCAAAATGTGTTTTAAGCTGTCATGGTTAGGAAGAGGAACATCAGATCCTATGTCTTAATTAAAAAAAAATGATCATTGCTTTATTTAAATTTCTTTACTGAGGCTTTTATAATTCTAATAAGGTCTGATCCATGATATCTTAATGTCCATGTCTAGTAATACAGAATTTTAGAAATGGATAAGTGTCTGTAGTTAAAGTTACTTAGTTGAGGCACTGAACTCAGGAACTTACTTACACTTCACTTCCTGATATTAATGTTAAGATTGAGGTATCTGCACAGGGAAAACCATCCAGCCCAGTACCCAAATGGAATATTCAGGTTGATAGACCTCTTAGTATTTAGGCTATATCCTTATATATGTCACAATTAATATTTCTTATATTAGTTAAATTCAGTCCTACCTAAATTTTAAATTCCCAAGACTGTGGACCACAGCAACTCAATTTTCAGACTTGGGTTTTGGGGTTTTTTTCTGTTCCCTGTATGTGTTAGCCATTTGTTCAGTGGCCCAGCTGCCAAGGGCTGAGATACATCGCCCACCTTTAGCTAAGTTCTTAGAGACTTGAGAAAGTCTGAGCCCCAATCATCATGAATCTGACAGCTGAAATCCATCAGGATGTCCTTGTTGATAACTCCCAGAGACAGGATATTGGCCTTGGAACTTCTGTGGGTTTCCCATATTGAGCCCAAGAACATGAACTTTTCTGATCTACTGGTCCAATATGTTTTTCACCCAAGGATGATAGATCTTCTGGGTTTAATTTAAAATACAAGAAAATGTTTGGCCTGTCAGATGGTCCAGGTTTAAGCTATACAAGATTTCTTTTTGTCTGCCAGAAAAAAAAAAATATATATATATAATTTACAAATACATAATGAAGAGGAGCCATGCTTGCAAACACTGTCAAGTAAGCCTGCTCTAGTTTACACTGAGAATGGAATTCAGTCTACCTGCTCAGAGAATTCAGCATGAGAAATGCAGTTTGAAAGATTCAAGGATATAGCTACAATGCTAAAGGTGCCCACCCAAATGTACAGGCCAAATAGTGCAGAAGGGTTTGCACAGACATTTCTCTATACAGGTCTCTTCTACTAAAGCATCAGTTTTCATCTTCTTAGAATCTGATTTGGCCTTCTTAAGGTTTTTTCTTTGCTTTTTTTTCCATTACTATTATTATTATTATTATTATTATTATTATTATTGTTGTTGTTGTTGTTGTTATTGTTATTGTTATATTTTATTTATAAAAATTATATAAAATATATTTATTTATTTTTATATTTTATTTATATAAAATATATAAATTATATTTACATATATTTATATTTTATTATTATTATATTTTTTTAAGATTTAAAGTGCCTGAAACAACACGAGTGCTGTGCTCATGTGAGTGATGGATATGAGCACCTGATATGATAAGGTCAAGGGTCTACATCACATTTCTGACTCGTGGGGAACACGGGGAGCTCCTAATGGTGCAAGGCATGATGGAATAGGGGCTGCAGCACCTGTGCAAATGGGGAACAGCATGCATGGCACAGCCTCACACCTCCTGTCCCCAGAACTATATCAGGATTTCACCCCAAAGGAAAACTATTGCCTTAGTCCTGGAGAAAGAGCCTGTTAACAAACTAACATGAGAATAATTAGGGAACGAGGAGCAAACTCAGGAACTGAAAATATTTGACCATTTAAATGCATCCCTGCGGAGTTACTTTATTAATATTCCTCATGTGAGAATAAGGAAGACTTAGAATCAAAACTTTCTCTTTCTTTCTCTTCAGCAAATGGTTAATTTACTTTGACAGCAGAGTAAGAGATGAGAATGTTAACCTGCCATTACCTAGTGTCAAAGGGCATTTATGCCCCAGCTTCCAGATTTGAGATATTTTCTAGCCCTAGAGAATCTTGTTCAGCTCATTTTGACAATGTCTGAATATTTTTAATACACTGAGAAATGTCTGCAGACAAGGTTAGAAGAAACATACTTTTTTTTAGCTTTTTAATAATTATTTTTGTAGAACAACTGCTTCACACTTCAATAACCTGTTTTCCAGGGTACATAGCTTTACCAAAATTTTCAGGTTTTTTGCTAAAGTTTGGAAAAGAGCAGAGAATATTCTTGAAAAAAAAATCCAAAAACCAACAAACAAACATATTTCTTCTTCCTTTTATATTACTCCTTTCTTTGTTCAATTCATCTTTCTTCTTTGGTTTATCCACTTGGGTTTCTATGTCTTGTAGTTGAAGCCAGAGAGTGATTATAGATGAACTGATTGAAGAGTCAGGATTTAGGCATCCTGACTGTGGTGCATTCAGCCTGGCTGGATGACAGGTGCCAAACAGTGAGTTCTTCTACTCAGTTGAAGAGGGGAGAGAAAATATAATGAAAGGCTTGTGGGATGAGGTGAGGGCAGGGAGAGGTCACTCATCAGTTGCCAGCATGGGAAAAAACAGACTCAGCTTGAGGAAAGCAGTTTAATTTCTTGCCCAGCATATCAGAGTAGGGTAATGAGAAAAAAATGCCAAATCTCAAAATACCTAACCCCACCCTTCCCTTTGCCAAGGCTTAACTTCATTCCCAAATTCTCTATCCTTTTCACCTCAGCAGCCCCCAATTAAAATTCTTCCCGAACTTCTCTATCCTTGTTTTCTACCTGCAGATTGCAAGCAAAGCATCAGTTGGACAGGAAAAGAAAAGAATGCTGAAGTGATGAGAGCCCTGTATTTCTGCCTGTGACACACAGGACTCTGTGTCTGTCTGTGGGACACCCACATCTGCCAGTCACAGGGTAGCTTAGGAAATTCAAATTAACATCTGAAATTTGTGAATCTGAATTTGCAAGCTTAACCAGAGAGATTCTGCCCTATTCCTGCAGGATCTAGTCTGAAGCAAAACCATTAAGTTGGTGATGCCACAGAATCAATTACTTAGCTGGACTGAAGCTCTCCTGTTGCAGCATGTACACGTAACCACCATGAGCTCCAAAAGAAATGAAACTTTGAAAATGTTCTGGTAAACAATATATTGTTTACCCCATCCACTAAAAAGAATGGGATTGCTGAGGGGAGGAAGCTGGTCAAAAACTGTGTGCATGATTATTTAATCCAAGGCTGTGTCATAACGCCCAAGGTTTGTAACACATGAGAAGGCAAAGTCAAAATTACATTAGAAAGGGTTACCTGAACTATATCATTTTCTAATTTTTGATTCCCAAAATGCTTTTTCTTAAGAAAATTCCTGTGTAGCTAAACACATGAAATGATAGTTTGCAAAGAGTACAAAGGAATTATCCACCTACCTCTTTTAATAAAGTCTAATTATTTATAGAGCGACTATGAAAATCACAGCCACAAATAAGGAATACAAAGAACTCTTCCATCTCTTTTATCAGTCAATGCTAGTATAGCTAATTTTGCTTTCAGCTGTTTTATTTTTCCATGCTTAAATATTATTTCCTTTCTTCCACCCTTCATTTTAACAATAGAAAGCATAAAACTTAATTTTTATTCCCTGTTCTTTTTAGGAACTCAGCATTGTTCTTCATAATTTGCTCTTGTCATCTTTGTACTTATTGTCATGCATGGGTTCTTTCATGCATCTTCATACTACCAACAGTCTTTGTCCTTTTACATCTGACTTCAAATGTTAGATGTGAGCTTCACACTGTTCAGATTTCATTGGTGTTATTGTTTTCATTATTTTTCAGAAGTTGTATTGCTATGTAAGCACTTTGATATCCTCACAAGTGTTTTTTCCCCTGCCAAAGCTTTACATTCTTTTTTTCCTTCTGTTTTCTTTCTTACTTGATTCTGTTTTACCTCTAGAGAATGTATAGAATAATGTAAATATTAATGGCAAATGGGATTTTTTTTTTTACATTGGCCACAGCTTTCTCAAAGCCAAAATAATCTACATATTCATGTTCATTTTGATGTTCCTTGAATCTCTGAGGCACACTGCAAATAGACCTGCATTCCTGATGTTGAATTTAGCATGTTTGTACTTAATACATTAGAGACTTTTTCCTTTTTCCCAGTTTTAGCCTTGTTAAAATAACCTGTAATACTGGCAAGGTCAGAGAAAAATGTCAGTTATTTGTTCTGTAGGTGCTGGACAGGCAAGCTGGAACTCCCTAGAGGCTCTTCTAACTTGTCTAACCAGGTCTGCAGAAACAAACTTCTTTTCTTTTTTTTTATTTTTTTTTTTTCTTCTCATAAATCTGCAGGCTCTGTGTTCCATGGCATCCTGACCCCTTTGCCAACTAGCAGCTCCTTGGATGAATAAGCTGCACTTAGGAATTGCGGGCTCCTTTTTCCCCTTCTGTATTGTGTATGTTTCTAATGAGACCCGTATTTGGTTTTCAGAGCTGTGTGACAGTGAGTCTTTAAACAAGAGAAGGCTGAGTATGACATAACCTGTGTGGTGCTTTTTCTGTGCTTTCTACACAGCTTTGTTTGAACCTGACACAATGGTACAGATGTCCCCCATTTCCATTTTAAAAGCCAACAGAAATGATCAAGCAGCACTACTAGACTGCTTCTTGCTGGCTGTACACAGGGAACATTCAGTGTTGATCCCAGCTGCATGAAGGAGAGGGAGCACACTTAATGGGACACATTTTCAGTTCATAGGAGATGAACTGTAAAGAATGGATGATGCTTCCTACATCAAGGGACATTTGGTGATATTCTGGGCACTCTAAAAAACCAATCCACACTGGGGCTTTTTTGGCTTTAAAGACAAAGTAAAATAGTTGCAGAGCTTACATACCCTGAGGCATTGCTTCAGCAGTGATTTTCATTTGTGCACTAAGTTGTAGTATCTCATTTGAGATATAAATCTTTGTGGATATTAGACAAAGGATAGTAGATCTAACTGCCTGCTTACTGTAATTCAGGTTATCACACACTGACTAAGCTGAAATTTTCCACGGAGGATGGGGTTCATTGTCAAATAATAGTCAGTGGGATCAGGTACTTATCTTTCAGAAACTGGCTTTGTTCCAATGAGTTCTCGAGGAAGGCTGATTTATGCTTGCTGGGATCTAACCCAGGCTCTTCCCTATCTGCCAGGGAAAAGAGGAGGGCAGAGCAGCCCTGTGAAGTGGCACAGGAGAATTGCTTCAGAGAGTCAAAATCACCCACACTGCAGACATTGTCATTCTATAACTAAATTGCAAACCTTCCCTTTTTTCACTGACTTGATCAATTCCACTGTACCACAGATTCCCTGGGAAGCATCAACATTTCCACAAATTTATGTCAAGTATCTTACATAATGGAACATGTTGTTTGGCATATAGATTTAGAAAATATATAAGAAAAGATCTGAAATCAGAAAAGAAATAAGGTGTCTTGAACAGTTCAGTAGAGGAGGAAAGCACATTTATAACATTTTTTTTTGTTGTGAACAGTTAGATTTAGAAGAGCAGAAATGGCAGCACTCTTTTATTTGAAGAAAAAGTGAGATTGTTTGATGAGTACAGCCTAATCCTCAGTGAATGTTCATCAACTTCATAAAACCGAGTTCCAAAGCCTCATGGCCATCCTTCAAGTAGCAATACTTTCAGTAAGTTTCCACTGAGGATATTACTCTGGTGCCATGGAGAGTGCCTTAGAGTTTGCTACAAAACTGCAATGCATCAGTGCACACCTTCAAATGAACCATGAGAGGTAGAAGGGAAAGCTTAAAGTTGGAACTCATTTTGTTACTTAAGGACAAGCTTGACCCAGACAGCCCCTTGAAAGTCAGTGAGAGATGCACACTCTAAAGAACCAATTTCTCCCTTTTTACCAGGAATGAACAAATCATTGCCAGTAATTAATATTTTTGAGAAAAGTAATTGCCTCTTTTCCTGCAGCAAAGCTTTAAAAAAAAAAAGCCCTATAATAGTTTACATCAGCAGGTTTTCAATAAGTTCATTTCTTCATTTCATTAAGTTAGGGTGTGTATCAGCTAAGTTTTTTATCAGCTAAGTTTTTTTAACAGTTTGCCTTCTGAGGGCACAGATCTGACGGAGTTCTACAATCAGCCTTTCCTGAGGTGATTGTCACAATTTTGTGCAACTAGTAAATTCCTGTTAGACTTTTCACACTGCTTTCATTCCTGGTTGGTTTGGATTATCAGCATTTCTGGCCTCAAAATCCTTGAATGTTTAACAGGACATCAGATTCTTACAGATTATCTTTAAATCTGAGAACTAGAAAAGTCACTGGACTGATTTAATGTTTTACCTCTAAGTTTTCCCTCCCATGAAATACTCATCACTATTTGACTCAAATGACAACTTGTGCCTCTCTATCCTCTGTTCCTGTCTTTTATTGTTATTAGGTTCACTTCTTTATTATTAGTGTTAACATCCTGTTATCAGTATATTTACTTTATACTTACTTTAGCATTAAGGTTCTGTAGATAGGTAATGCACAAAATCCTAATGATTTTTTATCTTCATAGATTTCAAATGCTGACACATAACAGAACACATAACATACATAGAAGTATGAAGTAAACCAAAACAAAATCACTATTCACATTTTAAATGACTACCCCATATTCAAAGGAGATGTCCAAGGATGAGCAGGAAGCTTTATCCAGATGAGCAGCTAGTTTCTCTTATTTTCCTGAAACAAAAAAGGCAGAAGTGAAGTCTTGGCCTTATTAAGGCTCTTGGCTGCTGAACCACTGGGTTTAAATTATTAGGATTCAAAGCCATTTTACTTTCCATATGTTTTTTCCTGTTTATTTTTCCTTTTCTTTTTAAATTTTTTTTAATAATTTGCAACCATTTTTTAGCTTAACCTTCTAAGCTGTTTGGTGTAGATTCAAGGTCCATAGAAGATGATCAAAATTATATCTGTGTGGTAATGAATAAGGTCTGATGTGTTTCTACTCTGAATGACCAAATCCAGGTTTCTACAACAGTCAGCTTTGAAAGGGATGGAAGGTACATTTTATAACACAGCTTCCTTCAACTAAAACAGCTAAGGGAAACATAATAAGGGAATAAAATAATAATAAAAAAAAGGACACATCTTTAGCAGCCAGGTTGGAGTAAACTCAAAACCTTCAAACCAGCTGTACTGAGAAAGAGAGAAAGAGCTTTCCAGGCTGGAATCTCTCAAGGGATCCGGAGGTGATGCAGGCTTTTTCTTTTTTGTGTCTCCCTATTTTTTTATTTGCCCTACAGTCTCACAAAGTGGGAACACATGAAGTTAAAAGGAATAAGCTTGTCTAACATCTAATAAGAGAAGAATCTGTCACTGCCAGTGATGTGAACGGGAATACAAAAGCTGTAGGCATGTATACTCCTTCTGCAGCAAAAGCACAACAAGGCAAAAGGTTAGCCTAAGATCTGCTCTCAGTTGCTTTGGAAGCTCTGTTTAATTGTTAGTCACGATGCACTGTGGGCAGAACAATTAGTTGTATCTATATTAGATCTAAGCAGTAATTGTTTGTTACATTAATCATGACTAGAGTGAGAATTTAATTAGTCACGAACATGATGTGATTTTTTTTTCCTTTTTTAATTTTATTTTGAAGGGGGGGGGAAACGTCCAGTTTTCTTATTAAACACATCTTAATAAAGCGAGTCCTGGATGTCTGCAAGCGAGCATTATGCCCAGGGTCTTTCCACCTGCTGAATATGCAGGATTTCCATCCCAACAGCTGAGCCTAGCACTGACTTGGATTTACAGAGCCAGGTATCAGAGCCAGGCCTGAATTCAGACAAACCAGGTTGGAGGGGTGGGGGAAGAATTTCGGAGTTATTGCAATGATGTCTCATCACTTAGAGTTCAAGTGAGATGTATTAAAGTGTGTAAGGAGAGAATTTGCTCCACTGCAGGTGAAGCATGTTCCAAACAGAACATCCCTCTTTGCATCGGACATCGTGCGATACGCAGATGGCATTTTGCTCCCATTTCCCTGCACTAGCAACAATTACCACAGGGCAGTGCTGCTAGGAGGCCTTGCCCAGTGCTGGGCTCCCTTTTGCTGTGCAGGGCAGAGTTTTTGTGCAAGGCAGAGTTTTGGCCGCCTCGCTCCCCCGAGCTGCTGCCGGTCCGGGAGCGCTGCCCCAGCTCCTCCGTCCGCTCCTCTTGCTCCACAGTGCTCTGCAGCCTGACATCTGTGCCAGCAACAAGGGAGATGGCATCGTCCCTTTCCCGAGACAGGACGTGATTGTCCCTGGGTCCAGCAGAGGATGCTGCCATCTCCAAATAGGAAACAACCACGCGTGTCCTGCCTCCTGAGCATTGCTTGGTGTTTTACAGGCTCAGCAGCAGAGGAATTAAGTGATTTAATTTTGGGAAAAGGAAAGCGAGGTGTATTTTCAGGTGCTTTTAGAGAGCTTTCTTTCTTTCTTTCTTTCTTTCTTTCTTTCTTTCTTTCTTTCTTTCTTTCTTTCTTTCTTTCTTTTCTTTCTTTCTTTCTTTTTCTTTCTTTCTTTCTTCCTTCCTCCCTTCCTTCCTCCCTCCCTTCCTCCCTCCCTTCCTCCCTTCCTTCCTTCCTTCCTTCCTTCCTTCCTTCCTTCCTTCCTTCCTTCCTTCCTTCCTTCCTTCCTTCCTTCCTTCCTTCCTTCCTTCCTTCCTTCCTTCCTTCCTTCCTTCCTTCCTTCCTTCCTTCCTTCCTTCCTTCCTTCCTTCCTTCCTTCCTTCCTTCCTTCCTTCCTTCCTTCCGCCACTTCCTTCCGCCACTTCCTTCCGCCACTTCCTTCCTTCCTTCCGCCACTTCCTTCCGACACTTCCTTCCGACACTTCCTTCCGACACTTCCTTCCGACACTTCCTTCCGACACTTCCTTCCGACACTTCCTTCCTTCCTTCCTTCCGACACTTCCTTCCTTCCTTCCTTCCGACACTTCCTTCCTTCCTTCCGACACTTCCTTCCTTCCGACACTTCCTTCCTTCCGACACTTCCTTCCGACACTTCCTTCCGACACTTCCTTCCGACACTTCCTTCCGACACTTCCTTCCGACACTTCCTTCCTTCCTTCCTTCCTTCCTTCCTTCCTTCCTTCCTTCCTTCCTTCCTTCCTTCCTTCCTTCCTTCCTTCCTTCCTTCCTTCCTTCCTTCCTTCCTTCCTTCCTTCCTTCCTTCCTTCCTTCCGCCACTTCCTTCCGCCACTTCCTTCCGCCACTTCCTTCCTTCCGCCACTTCCTTCCGCCACTTCCTTCCTTCCGCCACTTCCTTCCTTCCGCCACTTCCTTCCTTCCGCCACTTCCTTCCTTCCTTCCGCCACTTCCTTCCTTCCTTCCGCCACTTCCTTCCTTCCGACACTTCCTTCCTTCCGACACTTCCTTCCTTCCGACACTTCCTTCCGACACTTCCTTCCGACACTTCCTTCCTTCCGCCACTTCCTTCCGCCACTTCCTTCCTTCCTTCCTTCCTTCCTTCCTTCCTTCCTTCCTTCCTTCCTTCCTTCCTTCCTTCCTTCCTTCCTTCCTTCCTTCCTTCCTTCCTTCCTTCCTTCCTTCCTTCCTTCCTTCCTTCCTTCCTTCCTTCCTTCCGACACTTCCTTCCGACACTTCCTTCCGACACTTCCTTCCGACACTTCCTTCCGACACTTCCTTCCGCCACTTCCTTCCTTCCGCCACTTCCTTCCTTCCTTCCTTCCTTCCTTCCTTCCTTCCTTCCTTCCTTCCTTCCTTCCTTCCTTCCTTCCTTCCTTCCTTCCTTCCTTCCTTCCTTCCTTCCTTCCTTCCTTCCTTCCTTCCTTCCTTCCTTCCTTCCTTCCTTCCTTCCTTCCGACACTTCCTTCCTTCCTTCCTTCCGACACTTCCTTCCTTCCGACACTTCCTTCCTTCCGACACTTCCTTCCTTCCGACACTTCCTTCCTTCCTTCCTTCCTTCCTTCCTTCCTTCCTTCCTTCCTTCCTTCCTTCCTTCCTTCCTTCCTTCCTTCCTTCCTTCCTTCCTTCCTTCCTTCCTTCCTTCCTTCCTTCCTTCCTTCCTTCCTTCCTTCCTTCCTTCCTTCCTTCCTTCCTTCCTTCCTTCCGCCACTTCCTTCCGCCACTTCCTTCCGCCACTTCCTTCCTTCCTTCCGCCACTTCCTTCCTTCCTTCCGCCACTTCCTTCCTTCCGCCACTTCCTTCCTTCCGCCACTTCCTTCCTTCCGCCACTTCCTTCCTTCCGCCACTTCCTTCCTTCCGCCACTTCCTTCCTTCCTTCCTTCCTTCCTTCCGCCACTTCCTTCCTTCCTTCCTTCCTTCCTTCCTTCCTTCCTTCCTTCCTTCCTTCCTTCCTTCCTTCCTTCCTTCCTTCCTTCCTTCCTTCCTTCCTTCCTTCCTTCCTTCCTTCCTTCCTTCCTTCCTTCCTTCCTTCCTTCCTTCCTTCCTTCCTTCCTTCCTTCCTTCCGCCACTTCCTTCCTTCCTTCCTTCCTTCCGCCACTTCCTTCCTTCCTTCCTTCCTTCCTTCCTTCCTTCCTTCCTTCCTTCCTTCCTTCCTTCCTTCCTTCCTTCCTTCCTTCCTTCCTTCCTTCCTTCCTTCCTTCCTTCCTTCCTTCCTTCCTTCCTTCCTTCCTTCCTTCCTTCCTTCCTTCCTTCCTTCCTTCCTTCCTTCCTTCCTTCCTTCCTTCCTTCCTTCCTTCCTTCCTTCCTTCCTTCCTTCCTTCCGCCACTTCCTTCCTTCCGCCACTTCCTTCCGCCACTTCCTTCCTTCCTTCCTTCCTTCCTTCCTTCCTTCCTTCCTTCCTTCCTTCCTTCCTTCCTTCCTTCCTTCCTTCCTTCCTTCCTTCCTTCCTTCCTTCCTTCCTTCCGCCACTTTTGCCACTTCCGCCACTTCCGCCACTTCCGCCACTTCCGCCACTTCCTTCCGCCACTTCCTTCCTTCCGCCACTTCCTTCCGCCACTTCCTTCCTTCCGCCACTTCCTTCCGCCACTTCCTTCCTTCCGCCACTTCCTTCCTTCCGCCACTTCCTTCCTTCCGCCTCTTCCTTCCTTCCGCCACTTCCTTCCGCCACTTCCTTCCTTTTTTTCTTCCTTCCTTTTTTCTCTCTTTCCTTTTTTCCTTTTTTCCTTTTCCCTAATGCAAAGGACAAAATTGTGAAGGAGCTATTTTGGAAAGGTTAGGGGGAAAAAAATAAAAGGCTGGACTAATGTGCTGTTTGAAGGAGAAGCCATTTTGACAGCAAAAGAGAGATGACAGACATTTTCTGTTTCTGGGACAGCTTGTGCCACTTGTCCTGGGGTTCACCTGCCCTCACGTGCGTGCCCAAATCTGTGCTGTGTGTGAGCATCCCTGCAACAATGTCAGCAGGGCTCTGAGCTGCTGCCTGAGTGAGATTCCTCTTTTCAGGAATGGTACCTACATTACAAAACCCATTGATTTTGATCCACAGAAACAGCCCCACCACAGGGGTTGAGACTATTTGTGTGAGTAAGTGCTCTCTCTGACATGACAGAGCTTGCCTGAAGCTGAAGGGTAATTTTCAGACATCTGCTCCTTACAGAAGGGGCTTCTTCTCCCACAGACCACATTTCAGCATTTGGGAGTTCCTTCATTATGCTCTCTTAGGTGAGTTCATGTATTATAGACCAGGCAGCAATTTGCCAAACAGATTTCAGGGTCTGATGCCAAACCAGAAATAAAGTAACATTCATGTAATAGTTGATTCCTCTTTATGTGTCTAAAGCCTTTCTTTCTACTGCTAATCCAAACAAAAAAAAAAAAAAAAAAAAAGAAACAAAAAGCAGAGCAATTCTGCAACCGAGGTTTTTAGCATTAAAACAGGTCTTATTACTAAAATGGTTATGTAGCTCTGACCATATTGGTCAGTTTTAGAAATTTATCTCTTTGTGAAGTGTTTAGTTTCTGTGAGTTTTGTTATTGTTGTTGTTGCTTTTGTTTTTCCACATTCAGAAAAAAAATGTATGAAAAACAATATAAGAAAAAGACATTAGGACTGTTATTTTTCTCCTTTATGTGTGGATGGCTGGAGTATTTCTGAGTGAAAGTTAAATTGTCAGGACAAAACTTTTTTCTCAATGCATCTCTCAAGGTGTTGCAAGCAAAGTAAGACCTTTGTCATCTTAGCATCTCCACCCCCAATATAACAAATACAAAAAGAGATGATGTTTCAAAAATCTCGTCCATCTACTAAGAATACCTTTGGGGAGTAAGGATTTCTACTTATCTGAACTTGGCATTGCTGCATGCATGCAAGAAAGACAAATTTATGGGAAAAGTGTCTTTCAGCTTTTCCTCTCAGTGCTGTTTGAAGACTGAGTATCCCATCATGTCCTCCTGAAGTGGCATTTACAACAAAGGAGCAGACATATCTATTTCCAGTGACAACAATGTCTTGGTGCACTGACAGCTGGATGAATTTTTTTTACTGTTTATTTATTTAATTACATATTTTTTCTACTGGAAAGTAAAAGTTAAAAGTGATATATGGAAAGTCATGAATTCTTCTCCACATTTCAATCAGGCTGAAATAAATTCCAGTTACTCAAAGAAAACTATTAGTTGACAAATTTCCTACTTAGATATTTAATTCTAAAAGGTTGTAAATACCTCATTAGCACGTTCTTACTGAGCATTTATTAAAACATTTTGCAGTGTTTGCAAACAGTAATGATCAAAGGTTTAGCCATTGAAGGATGAAGCTGAAAGTCTACAGTAATCCTCAGCTCTGAGAATTGCCACGCTCATTGAACAGCACCAACCTTTGGCATTTCCATCCTTCTTTTTTTTTCTTTTTTTTCCTTTTTCTTTTTATTTTTTTCCTCCTAGATCTCCATTTGTTTCACGTCTTGGGTACAAGGCACATTGCTGCCTTTAGCTGAGAGGTCACTGTTCCAATGACAATTTCTGTGCTGAAGATGAAGGAAGTGGATGTTGGTCCACATAGCAGCACCATGCCATGAATCAAACCTATGACCTTTTAGTCCGAAAAATCTTTTGCTAAAGATTAACATATTCGGCAGTCAGTGACCTTACCAGCAGAGGGAGATATGGCATCAGGCAGTGCATCATTCTAATGCATCATTTGTCTATCAGAAAAGCTGAGTATTCTATACTGTGTAGAGGTTAGGTTTGCACAAGGGTAATATCAACCTGAGTCTGTTGCTGACTAGGTGTGTGGACACTTCAGCACAGGGGATGGTGTTTGACATAATTCCCAATCCAAGTGGAAATACATTAATACAGCACAAGCAAAGTGGAGGATTAGGTGATTTGATATTATTAAACACACATCATTATTTCTAGACATATAATCTAGGTGCTTGAGATCCAAAATCGAGACCCCCAGATGCCATCAGAACAGTCAAAGAGAATTCTCATTGCAGCAAAGCTTAAAACCCCTGTACTCCAGCAAATCCAGGATCACAGCAGATCACTGCCTTCCCAGCACTCATACTGCCATGGATTGGTGTGTCTTGCCTTTATGCACAGCCAGTGTTAGAACTTATAAACCATTGGTTGTCATTTCCAGCTCCCATTGCACCTGTTTGGAACTTGACATATTCCCTTTCCAGCTTCACGGTGCTCTACCCTAAAATTCTGTCATTGCAGTTCTGCAAATGGAGCTGAGGATTCCTTTTCTTTCCCCCTCCTGGTATTTTAATTTACATTTATTGCATCATTGCCCTTTAGATTGTTGTGTTTATATTATATCTCCTTATTTATAGTGGATTGCCAGCATATGTCCCTGAATGCAATTTTATTTGGTTGCATTCAGGATTTTTCTGAAATATGTCAGATATTAGTGATAATATCATTGCTGTTTTGGACACTAAATGAAAATCATCAGACAATTGTCCAGTAATCAGACTAAAGAAAAACGAAAAATGAAAGTTCCACTATTTTAAGCTAGTTTTCCAAAAACAATCTTTGTGAAAATTACTCCTAATTCGAAGGAAACTAAGGTTTTGCCTCACCCCACCAACAGGGCAAATGGCTCTTTTTGGACCAATCATAGAAATGAGCCTCCCTAAGTACATTGCACCTTAAGGCTGACATTATTGCAGAAAAGCATATACAGCACCTTGTCAGCATGGTATAACTGGGCTTGGCCAAGTTGTCATTTCTGACAGGTCGGTGTAATGAGCAAGAGAGAGCTGAGATGGTCGAAAAGTTTTTTTCTTCCTTGTTGATGATGTGGGTTTTTTTACCCGAATCAGCACGGTAGAGCTGTTTGGGGTGATAAGACCATATATATGTGTCTCATTATGAGCTCTACATTATCAAGTTGTTGTCACCCATGCTGTCACACTTAGCCACATTTATGTTTCGGATTCATTTTGTGCAATTTCTTTACATTCCTAACCTGGGAACAGCAGAAAATCTGATTCTCTGGAGCAGCAGACATTGGCTAGCAAACTGTCCATGCATTTTTAACCTACATGCACTTGCAAAATCACTGATAATGAGAGGTGCTAATTGCATTAGAGTTTTTCTTTTGCAGAAGAAAAATCTTAAAACAGGTAGTTACATTAAAAAAAGAAAATTGAAAAGGAAGAAAAAAGTAGGATTTGGAGGCAACGAATGTGAAAATGACAGGAAGACTTTTATTCAAATTCTAATGATTTTGATATCTGTGCTCAAATCCTGTAAGGAAAGCAACACAATACATTAGAGAGGGGAAAAAAAAACTAGGACGTTTTTCAACATGTTTTTCCTGTATTATTTTGACTTATGACCCTTCACTTCTCTGTGCCTCAGTCCCCAGCATGTCAAGTAAGAATAGTGCTTCCAGTCTCCTTTGTAAAGCGTTTTAAGACGTACAGATGAGAAGCACTTTATAAGACTTAGGGATTAGAAAAAGCACAACAATAAAAGAGATGAAAGGGATCAGAGGTTAGAATTTAAAACACTAATAATAATCACACTGTCACAGAATTAAGATCATAAAAAATAAATCCTTTTGAGCTGCAGCTTGAATAGAGGGAATGGGAAAGGGACAAGAAGAACAGAGAAATAAAACCTCCCTTTAGTCAGTTGTCAATATCATCAGTACAAAAACACACATACATACTTTGTGATGCCATTTGAATTATGTAAGGAAATTTGAAATAGGGCAAGAAATAGAAGCTATTCATGTGCAGAGAAAGATCAGATAAGTAAATTAAACTATATGTTGAATTCTGCTGTAAGCAGATATCCCTTAAGGCTACAAAAATAATGATTTGATTATCAAAGCTGTAGAATGTGTGGCTCATCTCCCTTTGTGTTACAAGGAGCCTTTCCATTAAATTTGTTGTTAAGCAAAATGTCTACAAGAGACTCATTTTGGGTACTGATTAGTCACCTCTTAGGAGAGGAACTCATTGCCTTCCTTCTGCATGCTGGACTTACATTCCAGCAAGGAGCTGCAAGGTCAAGCCATCAACCCCATGTCTTCATCATACCTGGAATGAGTACATTCTGCCAGCATATTCAATAAAGCAATTACAATAGCATTAATGCAAATGACCAATGCATCAGATGCAGTGTAGAGGCAGAAGATGGAATCGTTTCAGCATATTCCGCCCCAAATTTTTTGAAGCTGTTTTAGTCCACATGGGTGAAGGTCAGGCAAACAGGTGGCCCATGGAGGAGAGAGCTGCTAGGCAAGGTTACCATGTTCTTTTTGTCTCAGCACTTGAAGTCAATCACATTAATTTCCCAGGGCATTACACCATTGGTGCTGAGATGCTTCATCTGTCTGTTTTGGTGCACCATAGTTGAATGGAGTCAAGCAACTGCTCTCCTATCCTGATGAAGATGATGGGGAAAAAAATAGTCCCTGTTCTTACCCAAGTGCTGAAAGAATGAAGAACGCATGGGAAGGCCATAGCATTTGCTGGATGCATATATTGTAGGGAATACAGCAGCCCTTCCTAGGAGTGCTGTTCTTCAGAAATGTTTGGCAGCTGCTGTGCATCAGACATCCTCTTTGCAGGGGAATTGAAGTCTGCTGGATGTGAAAAGCAGCTGTCATGCAGAGAAGAAAATGTATGAAGGATATGCTTATGACCAGCCAGATGCCTCCTGCCACAGCACATCAAACCCTGCAGAGATTTGGACAGATGTTACCATTGCTTCAGCAATGTGGGTGGGCTCAGCACAGCCCTGCCAAAGCAACAGGATGGAAACTGCAGGTGGGTTGCTCAGGTGCAACATGAGCTCTCAGTCTAAGACATTTGACCTTCCATGCTCTGTCATTCCTTTTTTCATCCTGGTCTCTTGGCTGCTCTGTTCTCACTACAGGTGGCAAGGTACAACCACATCTCCATCATTTCCTGCTTTGGATCTGTTTGGTTTTCTGCAGACAGTATCTAAGCCCCACACAGCCCCACCACGTGTGCACTCTGCCCCACTGGGTTGGGAGAGAAAATCAGAAGGGTAAAACTGGGAAAAATGGAGGGTTGAGATAAAGACAGTTTACCTGGTAAAGCAAAAGTCACAATCATGGGCAAAGCAAAATAAGGAATTCCTCCACCAATTCCCGGTGGAAGGAAGGTGTTCAGCTATTCCATCCCCAGGAGAATGGGGCTCCATCACATGCAGTGGTGACTTGGGACACCAACGATCTCTCTTTCTTCTTCTCCCCCCAGCTTTATGTGCTCAGCATGACACCATGAGCTCTGGAATGTCTCTATGGTCAGTCTTGGCCAGCTGTCCAGCTGTGCCCTCTCCTGGCTCCTTGTGCCCCCACTGGCTGGTGGGGTGCGGCGAGGTGTATGTGGCCAATAAGGCCAACGTCCGGCTAACAAAAGGCAGTGGCCTCCACCCAGCAGCATAAACTGCCAGGCCCCCTCGGCATCTGTTGGCCTCGGGCTGAGCTGGCTTGCAGACGGAACTTGCTGCCAATGGGATGAGAAAAGGAGCCGCACGCTCACTGGGGGTGAAGTCGGTTTATTGATGAACCGCAGAAACCAACCGCAGAGCACCAACCAGGGAATGGCACCGAGGGGAAAGAGAAGTGAGGTTTTAAAGGAAGGTGGTGTTCATGGGTGGGATTTACAGGGAACCAATCGGGAAGGGTGAAAGGATGAACTTAGCATAACTGACATAAGGGGGAAACCAATAAATACAAAGTAAAGGGGGGGCCCCGGGACCTCAGCAACACAACCCCCACAGAGAAGATGATTCTGGAAAGCTGGGAGGAGTGGGGGGTGATTGACTGGGCCCAGGGAGGAGGAACCAATATACATATAAGGGATGGAGAGGGAGGAGAAATTATATAACCAAAAGAACTGACAACCCCAATGGCGGGAGTTGCCATGGAAATAACATTATTGACAGGGCTAAACTGGGGGAGGGCAGAACCACTAACATTAAACAGGGGGAAACAATACATGAAATGGGGGAGTAATACAATAAACTTAACAACACACTACAACAGTGGGGTGGTTTGAGATGCAGAAAATGCCTTGACTCTCTGCACACCCTGCTCAGCAAAATGACAACATCTCTATTATCATCTCTGTTTCCAGCACAAGTCCAAAACAGAGCCCCAAATTACTATTAAAAAACATGATTGACTCTACTCCAGACAAAAAGACCACAGGACTTCCCATTACATGATCTATTGGATTCGCACATCACCATTTTACATTGAAATCCTACATATTACATATTAAACTTCTGATATCTCTCAATTTTCTTTTCCAGTCAGGAACACATTAAAAGCAAGAAAATATTATTCATTCAGCACCAGTCCAAAAAGGAACAACTGTTTAAGATGACTAATCATCTATTCCTCAAGGGTGTTAGACTGGAGGAAGCATTTGGTGATGGGTTTGTGGTGGTTTGGCAGGATCTGCAGAGACTACAGAGCATTCTGCAGCTGTACTAGGAAGACTTAAAAATGACAAGATTCATGCTACACTAACTTTCAAAAGTAGCTCAGCCTAATGTCTAATTAATTTCTGTAAGAAATGAACTCCAGAGGAAAATCTGACTTGGGTGCCCTATATATTTTTATTTGCAGAGTTCGGGAGGAAGGAAATTGCCAGCACATGCCACGTGGTCAGATTTCCACTGACGCTCTACCAGAAATTGAACAGATCTGATCATAAATCTGATCATTATCAATGCTGGCTTGAGTACTGCTGTCAGTCCAATCTACCAACTTCTTGGGGTCCCATGGACAATTGTGGGATTTAAGAGGAAGAAGACTGTCCTAGGTTTGTTTGTTTCTTTCTTTTTTTTTTCTTTCTTTCTTTCTTTCTTTCTTTCTTTCTTTCTTTCTTTCTTTCTTTCTTTCTTTCTTTCTTTCTTTCTTTCTTTCTTTCTTTCTTTCTTTCTTTCTTTCTTTCTTTCTTTCTTTCTCTTTGTTTCTGTCTTTCTGTCTTTCCTTTCTCTCTTTCTCTTTCTCTCTTTCTCTTTCTCTCTTTCTCTTTCTTTCTCTCTCTCCCTCTTTCTCTCTCTCTTTCTTTCGCTCCTTCTCTCCTTCTTTCTTCTTCCTCGTTTTTCTTCCATTCTTTCTTCTTCTTCTTCTTCTTCTTCTTCTTCTTCTTCTTCTTCTTCTTCTTCTTCTTCTTCTTCTTCTCCTTTCTTCTTCTTCTTCCATTCTTCTTCTTTTCTTATTCTTCTTTTTTCTTTGTTCTTCTTCCTTGCTTTTCTTTCATTCTTTCTTCACTCCTGATCAGTTGATTCCATTTAGAGATCAACAACAATAATTTTTGACCATTAAAACTTTACAAATAGTACTAAAAGAAATGCACAGGAAGAGAAAATCCAAACTGGTACAGATCTGAACGGATAAAGGCTTGCACCATTGGGAAAAAAAGCTGTAGCAGTTTGATGCTCTGCTACCCAGGTGCTCCTGAGTTGTGATTACCCCAGGACGAGCATCCTGCTCACCATGGTGGGGCTGTCACTGCCTGCCCCACTCCTGCATCTGAGGCAGGGACTGGCCAGTGCCAGTGAGCAAAGGGGCAGCAAAGAGAGGCATTTCTCCCCACTCCCACGCCTGCAGACAGCCGAGTTCACAACTCACCCCACAGTGACTGGAGACACAAAGCTCCCTCCTCCCGCCGTCCCCGACTCGGTGCATCATTGCAATTGCTAATTTGAGCAGGACGTGAGGTGAGTTCTATCAAAGAGTGAACCTGACCCTTCACCTCCCCAGCACTACCCGTGGCTGCTGCAAAGCAATTGTGCCCGTCAATGGAGAACAGAGAGCAGTAAAAGTAATGAGAAAGGTAATAAGAGTTAAAACAAAGGTAGATGGACCTCAAATGAAAACAGGAAGATTTAGGGTACCTGGAGAAAGACAAGTCAGCATTATATAGAGACGAATTAATACTTTGGGATTAAACTGTGTGTGAAGGGTAGGGGCATAGTGCACTAAAAATAGGAACAGGGTAATTTAGAAGCTAATCAAGCTCTGTCACAGACAAAATTAATAAGTAAAAAAAGTTTTAACAAGACATTAGCCATCCGAAGAACATAGAAGGCCTGTGGAGGAGGATATTGTATCAGAAGGTGTTATTAACACTGCTATTATTAGATTGGGTATGATTAACAGGACTTGGTCAGAAAGAAGCAAGGTGAAGTTTAGAAGTGCAGTGGTGGATCACCCAGAATGTCATTACAAAGGTGAAAATTGTAAAAAGAAGCAAGAAGTATAGGAAATAGTTTTGAAAAATGATAGATGAAAAGACAGTGAAGTGTTCTGAACTTTTCTATATGGCATAAAGGTGCAGTGAGTGAGAACAAGGAGGTGAGGGTAGTTGTTTTCTCTTCTGTCCATGTTTCAAGTGTCATGATTAACATTTGCAAAGATGAGACTGCATAGACAGAGGACTTTTAGAGGCTCATTATAGGTTTCTCTGACTATTTTCTCCCTGCATTGATTTGCAATTTGGACTTCATAAGAACTGAGAAACAGTTGGCTGTAAATTAGTGATACTTCCACGAAATCAGTGGAAGCAAACTGATTTCCACCATTCTTGTGATTCAACATTCTTTTTGAAAACAAGGTGAAAAAAATATGAGTTTCATAAAGGTGAATTTTTGAAGGACAGGTCTGGCTGTAATCACCAGGTGAAGAAGCAATTTGCTGAGCGTCAAAAGAGATGTGGGCACAATGAGAAAAAATATCACTGGCTCCAGGCATTGATTTCCAAGCATCTATTACTGAACACCCCCAGAGGCAAGGTCCTGGTCTTGATGGACACCTCTTTTTTTGGGTTTTTAGTTTGTTGGGTTTTTTTTTCCATTGTTCTAATTAGACATAAATATCTATTTGCTTAGAAATGCATCCATTCCTCTGAGTTGTATTGTAGAAATTGCTGGTTTTGCTTATATTTTGGACAAAAAGTATTGTGGATTAAAAGATACTTTTATTCTGAGGCTTTTCTGCTGTTGCTACTCATCTGATTATATAAACATATAATATATATATATATTATATATACATATAATCAGATATTCCAAATGATCCTTTCTCCTTACCTGGATCCCCCCTTGATCTGTTACCAGTTCTCTTTGCCATTACCCTAACCTCTAAAAAGCAAGTCTTACAAAGTCAGTAGGTAGGTGTTTTTGTGTGCTTTAGTTAGACATAATAGATCCTTAATTAATCAGGAGCATCTAGTATCAACTCAACTCAGATTGATATTATTCACAAAGAGCAGCATTTTACCTGGAAAACAGCCTGTTTTTCAGCACTCTGTCACTGCCACATTTCATTCCCACCCCTTCAGACAGATTCTTTAGCCTGTGGTGCCAATCAGGAGTGATTTCCCTGGACTAAGTGCTGCTACACGGGGGGAGTAAACCTGGCTGTGAGCTAGGGCTCTGTGTGCCTGCATCCTTTAGGCTTTAACCACGCACTAATCATCGGGGCATCCAGTCACCATTATTCCTGCAGAGAAAATTTGACAGGTGACACTGTGACAGTAACACTGCTGCTGACCGCCAGCTAAGTCCCTGGCTCTGGAGCTGCACGACCAGAGGAAAACTCAGCAGATCCCTTCTTCCCTGCCTGCGTGCGCTCACCACATTTCAGCTGAGCGGAGGCGTCCTCCTCTCCCTGCAAATCACATTACGCTCTCTGTGCTCTGATGGAAAGCAGGAGTGAACCTGTAGAGCCCCGAAACACATAATATGCATGGCTGCTGTTTTACACTTGTAACATCTTGTATGCACTGAAATGTACAGCTGTTTACACTTGTAGCTCTGTCAAGTAAACAAGCGGTGATTTCTTATGATGGAGGGGAAATTGGCACAGGGCTGCTATTCACTCACCTACAGCCTGGCAACTCCTGGTGGTGGAAATCATTCTTTAGGCACCAGACTGGCATCAGGCTTGCTGTTAAAACTGGCTTCTCTGAGGTGGAGGGGAGGCAAGAGGAAATGCGTTGGCTGCACCTGCACCTCTAGGAAAGGCAGCAGGCGAGTGTCTGATGGGCTCTGCCTCCTGCTGCAGCTACCCCCTTAAGTGGCTCACAAATCGCCTGTGCAGTGCCCGTGCCAGGCTGTGCTGGCATGCAGATCCATGCCAGGCATTTTCAGGTGGCTTCTCCCCCAGAGCTGTAGAGCTTGTAGCCCAAAGGATGGCAAATCTGCAAAGGAAAGGCCTGGACATAACCTTTATCCCCTAAAGATGATGCTGTGTAAATTTTAGACCCGTAAAGATCGCTATAAATAATAAAACAACAAAAATCTAGATTGTCTTTTCAGAAATTAAACAGAGGGAGAATCCAACGAAGCTGACAAGCTGCAACCTTGCAACAATCAAAAAGAAGCTGTGTTTCAAGAGATTACTTTGGTATTGCTTTGCAACAGAAGGCTAGTGTGTACCAGGAATTATCACGAGTTCAGGGGCAATCCGAATGTACTCGTAGAGATTGAGCCCTTAAAATATTACAAAAAATGAATAAACAGATCAGCTCACAGGTGATTGTACATGGGAACAGGGGCACGTTTCACCAGGATGCACAGGGCCCCATCCAGCCTGGCCTTGAGCATCTCCAGAGATGGGGCAACCACAATTTCTGCGGCAACCTGTGCCAGCACCCTCACAGCAAAGAGCTCTTTCCCTAATATCTAATCTAAACTGATTCCCTAACAGTCTGAAGCCAGTTCCCTTTGACCTGTCACGAGGTCATGCTTTTACAAAAAGTCCCTCTCTATCTTTCTTGTAGATTCTCTTTAGGCACTGGAAGGCTGCAGTTATATCACTCCTAAGCCTTTTCTTTTCCAGGCTGAAGAAATGCAATTCTCTTTAGAATAGAATAGAATAGAATAGAATAGAATAGAATAGAATAGAATAGAATAGGTTGGAAAAGACCCTTAGGGGGGCATCAAATCCCACTATAAAACTCACACTACTGAGTCCAGACTGAAACATGTCCCTAAGTGCCACATCTATATGTCTTTGGAGAGATTTGGGGATGGGGATTTCATCATTTCCCTGACAGCCTGCTCTAAGGTCTGACCTTTCAGTGAAGAAATTTTTCTTAATATCCAATCTAAACCTCCTCTTGGTACAGCTTGAGCCTATTTTGTCTCATCCTGTCCATTTGTCACTTGAAGAAGAGACTGCTTTCCAGCTGGCTCCTCTTTTCAGGCATTTGTAGAGAGTGAGGAGGGCCCTGATCCTCCTTTTCTCAAGCCAAACACCCCCAGGTCCCTCAGAAACTCCTCACTGGAGTCCTCCCAACCCCTCACCAGCTCTGTGGCCTTCTCTGGACACACTCCAGAACCTCTTTCTTGTCATGAGGGACCTAGGATGTGTGAGTTTCCCCTGCTCTCATATGTGTGCCCATTCTGTATATGCTTGTCCTATTCTGATCCTCACACACAGGATCCTCAGTTTAAATTCCCTTCAGGTTTTCGGTGCATTAAAAAATTAAATCTCTCTGTATATAACAGAGTTTCTATCAAAGGAAAATTGTAGTCTGGTTTAAGAGACAGTAAATTGTTTTTTTATCATCTTTTTCTGGCCTGCAATTTTACCAAATGATCAAGCAAGAAGAATCACATTTATTCTTCATGGCAGCCTCTGCTTCAACTGAAAATAAAAATAAAAAAAATTTGAAGAGAGACCTGATAATGTCCTCCATGAACAATTACACATTCTACCCTCATAAACTGGGGGTTGGCAGGTCATCATGTCAAAGCTGACATATAAAGAGATGAAAATAAAAAAATTAAAATAAAATAAAATAAAATAAAATAAAATAAAATAAAATGGGAAGGATAATGGATAATCACTGCTAAAGCTGTAGCATTGAAGGAAAGGGCTCCTACAAGCTCCCTCTACCTATCTGATATCTGGGCAACCTGTAATGCCTACAAGGACTCTTTTATGCATTCTCTAGAATGGAGAATTATAAAGCACATGAGTCCTGCCAGGTGCAAGGCTCCTCTTCTCTCAGCAGAAGAATAACCAAAACATCCCATCCATGACCTCTGCCTGTCCATGCATACTCATATATCTGTGCTTTATTTGTGGCTTAATGGTCTCCTCATTACTTGTGATACAGAAGAAAGCATTGGAAATTTGCATTTGTGTGACTCAGGAAGAATGGAGCAAATTGCTTTTAAATAAAACCTACTGAGAGAAAAAAAAATAAAATCACCATTTACATTTCACCCAATATGCATGTTTTAAAAGTCTTGAAGTATTGATCACAGTAGTTAGGCATAATCAAAAAGCCTCCAACAGGGTCATAAGCACTGCTCTGCCTATATGGTTTTTTGTTCTCAGCATTAGGAACATCTCCCTTGAGTTTTTCTGGAGCAGTAGTAATTGGATGATTAAAGCAAAAGCCAGATCTATTGGAATTTGAAGAGATGGTGAATGCTATAATAAAACAAAAAATAAAACCTTGTATCTACATGGTTAAAAAAATCAATAAAGTTTAAAGGAATAATGCAAAGAAAGAAAATAAGAAAAGGCTAATTGCTCCATCTTTTTGCAGAGTTATTTCCTGAGTCACTTTCCAATCTTTATTCTTTTATTTTTATGTCTCTGCAGAATGACCCTTGGTCTCCTTTTTCACACATATGCAAAACCACAGCTACATTAACAACTCTGCTGCTTTCTCCCTTGATTCCTTTTCTTTCCTGCTTAAAATTGCCCTTTCTGGCCTTATTAGACACAGTGGCTAATGCACTCAGCTTGGGTAGAGGAGATCTATGTTCAACCCATATTTCTACCCCTAAATAACTGTATAATATAGGGCACAATATTTAATGAGTTCCCCACTTGTGTAATAGGACTGACAGTATTCATTTGTCTATTCTGACTATTTAAATTGTCAGCCCATCTGGTAGGATCGTTTCCTTTTCAGAGTCAGAGTTCAGATCCCATTCTTAGTTTGGGTCTATTGGCACCACAGTAGTTGGGGAAAAAAGAAAGAGAAAAAAAAAAAAAAAAAGAAGAATCCAAGTAAATTCAGTTCCACAGGGGGAAGTGACAATATTTGCAGTTATATTAGGGATCTGTTTAAACACTTGGCTTGTCTCAGCAGTGCCCAGCTCTGAGAGAAACCAGGGAGCTGCACAGCAATACTTCTGCTGCTCAAAGTGCACCTCCATTAATTGGCAGAATGAAGGACAGGCTGTTAACTTTCCTGCTGGCGCTCTGTGTACTGACAAGATGAATCTTCTAAGTAAGACATTGTATCCCGTGGCTCAGTATCATTTACAGGCTCCAGCCCATCCTCTGTTTCTTTTTGAAACTCTGGCGCTTGTTCTTCTCTGATGGCCTGGAGGTGGTCTTCCCAACCCAAATTGGAGCACCTAAATAAACGTGTTACCTCGAAAAGATCCTGAGTGCTCAGCTGTCGTGGCTTAACCCCAGCCAGTCCCCAGCCCCACACTGCCTCACTCACTCCCACATCAGCAGCAGCTGGGGGAGAATCAGCAGGGTAAAAGTGAGAAAACTCATGGGCTGGGATAAATGCAGCTTAATAGGTGAAGAAGCAGGAGCTGTTCACACAAGCAAAGCAAAATAATTACTAGGAATTAATTCACTGCTTCAATTGGCAGGCAGGTGTTCAGCCCTCTCCCTGACAGCAGGGTCTCATCATGTGGAATGATTACTTGGGAAGACAAAAAAAACATCATTCCAAATATTCCCCCTTCCTCTTTTTTCTCCCAGCTTTACATACTGAGCATGATCTCACACGGTCTGGAAAATCCCTTTGGTCACTTGGCGTCTCCTGTCCTGGCTGTGTCCCCTCCCAAGCACTTTAATCTCTCCCCAGCCTGGCAGGGCAAAAAGCAGAAAAGCCCTTGGCTCTGTGCAAGCCCTGCTCAGCAATAACAAAAACATCTTTGTTTCATCAACCTTGTGTTCAACACAAACCCAAAGCACAGCCCCACACCGGACACTGAACAGAATTCACTTTACGCCAGCCAAAACCAGCACACCAGCACCCATTGCAGAAAACTAGAATGCTTATTTAGCTCCTTAAACACAGAGTCCAAACATTTAAACACCTCACTTGGAAGATTTTGGTGCACACTTCCCCCTGTCTCCAGCTATGGCATTGAATGTGTTCCAAGAAGTTCAGGTCTATCCACAAATAAACATTATTCCTCCTACTGAGAGTACTACCTTTCATCATTCCCAACCAGATGTTAAATATTGTCAGGCTGTGCCTCCAGCTATCTCACAATTTAGCTCCTGAAGCTTGAACTCATCCTGGTGTCCTGTCTCCTCTCCCTTTCCTTCCCACCCTAATTACCTCAGCTGTCCCAGCCATGTCCTTCCCTTCAGAAAAAAAAATCAGAAGACCTAAAGAACAGGCTTCCCCATCTGGAAAATATTAATTCTTCTCTCGCGAGGACTGTGCCACTGGTGTTGGGGTGAGGATTGAACAGATGTGTTGTGAAGTGCTTCCCTATTATCCCGAGTGCTCTGACACAGAAGGACTGAGCTGCCCCAGTGAGAGGCTGGGGGAAAGTGCCCTGATTGATGTCACAGGCAGTGGGAATACAGAGGCACATGCAGGGGGTGTGAATCAGGAGACCTCTATTGATTTCAAGCCAAAGAGTGGCACTGGTTTACTGCAGCAGTGGAGCTTACATTTTAAGATAAAAGGTGAAACCCTGATTCCTTTGAAGACAATAGGAACTTTGCCATGGACTTCATCTAGGAAGTTTTCAATTTTAGGAAGACTGACCTGTTCTTATTTGAGGCAAAAATTAAGTAGCCTTGGGGACAATTTTTAAAGAGTTCTTACCCTCTTGTTTCTCCTGTAAGTTTCAGGGCTTGCCCTAAACTAACGATAATAATAATAATTAAAAATCCCTGTGTTTGTTTTATTTAGTGTCCTAAATTTACTAGATATATCCCAGGCAAACAAATTAGCTCCATTGACTTTGCCCTGAAGAATGGAAATTCCAAGGACAAAACTACAGATAAAGATTAGAAAGAAACAAAAAAAAAAAAAAAAAAAAAAAAAAAAGGAAGATATATTGCTTTTAATTAAAGTACATATCCACTAGGCAAGAGTGGGCCTATAGGAAACAGACTTTAACACGTAAGAAGTGAGAGATCTGTGAATAGTCCCAAATAACGTTATTGGAAGGGGAGGGGAGAGAGTGGAGAGAGATGAGGGGAAGAAGGCAGGAGTTTCTGAATGTGAAAGTGAATATTACTAAAATGAGATTAAAATGAGAAACATAAACCATTAAGCAAATTTCAGAGTGCAGATTGACCGAGCTGTGCTTCGCTTTAAAGCAAACCATAACTGAAGGTTTGTCTTCACATGTGTCTCCTCTGGTTTATATGATGTATCTAGTGAGGGTGTGTCTGTGGGACAGTTTTCAAATGCCATTCTAGAGAATGGTAATTTTCCTCCACAAAGAGGAGAAAATAATTGTGCTTCAAGGTTAGGTATTGGTTTTGTTTTTTCTTTGGTTTATGTTCAATCAAAATTCACTGATAAGAAGTTTTACCTCTCTCTCTGTGTCTCCAAAGGCCACCTTTTCCCTTCCCTTTTCTTTTTCCACACAACTTCTGACTGATTTATTCTATGTTGTTATTTTGCTTTTTGCTGCTCCTCAGCTGGTTCTTAAGACTGCAACTTAATTATATCTAGGTGGCTGCTCTATTGAAGAACAAGTAGCAACAAGATAAATATATATGCTTGTATTTGTATATATGTATTTATTTTATATATATGTAGCTAACAATACACACATTTAAAATCCTTGCTACCTTCTGTTCCACAAGAAAACTGGAGGTTTCCTTTACAGTTTTAATTTTGGGAGAGTGAGAAAATGAATTTCTATTTCCCTGAAAAGATGGGACTTTTACTTGATGTTTGAGCCAGGAATCTGCCTTGAGATTGTGAGATTTGTAAGGCTTTAGTAGCAGCTGGGGGGAAAAATGCCACCACATCTCCCTTATTTATGAGTGACTTTGAACTTATGGAAAAGCTCATTAGTATACATCTGGATAATCTATGTATATAGTTAAAACCACTCTGAAAAAAAAAAAAAAAACCAAGAAAAACAAAACAGCAAAAACCAAACAACAACAACAAAACCCCAAAAACCCCAAACAACAACTCAAACAAACAAACACCAAAAAACACAACCCCAAAAGCCCCTAACCTTGGAAAGCAAAATAATAGAAATAATACAAAAGCAGCTGAATGGAAAAATGTGTAGATACAAGCCGAACACAATGAGGCATTTGCTAGGGGATGAAGAACCAGAAAATTACAAGCATTTAAGAGAAATGCTGCTTATTTTAAATTCACTTGCATTTCCCATAGTAATATGCCTCACTATGGAAGACTGCTAGGCAGAGGGGAAAAAAAAGCTTTGTGAGTTCAATAGCTACCCACTGATTGTAAACATGAGAAGGAACTCTGCGAACACAGTGCTGAAATATAGGGTAATTTCCTCTTTATTAGAGTCCGTGAAGTCTGCTACATTAATGGTTAGGCTCTGTATACAGTGCATATAACAGAATTATACAGATATTTTCTGCAGTTCTTTACTTGCTTTTTTAAGTTCCTTCAGGGAAAAAAAATAAATAACAATGGCAAAATAGCCTTAATTTTTCCTTTCCTTCTCTCATGATGCTTCCCACCTCTCATATTAATATATACAACAACACAATCTGTGACTGACATTTCTGTCATGCCCTTCAACGACCTACACTGATTTTAAGGTGAATTTAACTTGTATCAGGTATCTCGACTCATTCTTATGTATTGCTTTTTAAGGAGTGGAAAGAACAAACAAACTAACAAAATAACAAGTGTTTGAGGTAGAAAAGGAAGTTTGTCAGTGTATGATGTAGCTGTGGGCTAGGCATTGTAGCATGTGAAGTCTCCATTTCAGAGGGAGGATTGGGTCTTGAAATGAGAAAGGAAATGTGGTCACTTCCATGGTCATACTGGGACGACTGTGGAGAGCACACAGTGACACTGCCACGGTCACTCGGCTGTAGCTGAAGCAACCTTTGGAAAGCAGCTTGATTTTCTGAGGAGCACATATGGGATTGGTCCTCCTGGATGACACTGCCCAAGAGCCAAGAGACCTGTCTGCCCACTGTGTCATGAATATGAACGAGGCCAAACTTTCTCTGGAGAAAGAGGTTCTTGTTTATTAAAATAGCTGCAAGGAACGGAGTACCCAGGATAAGCCCAAGCACCCACACAGTGAGCCAAATTCAGAACAGTGTGCTAACTCCAAGTGCACTGGGCTCTCCCCAAAAAACCAAGCATCCAAAAAGAAAAACCGTATCCCAACCAAACTCCCGCCATTTATAGCTGCCTTCGAGTCCAGGATTGGTCCATTTTGGATCCTCATGATGATTGGTCCATTTCCAGGCTTCACATTGGTCTTTAACGCCGTTCATTCTGGACCAATCGTTTCTGCAGGGCTTCGAATGATTGGTCAGATCTTCCATCCAATCCCTCTTCGACCTCGCCTTGCCCTGCCAGACCACTGTTCCACCAAACCCTGGACCCTTCTCCTAAACATTCTAATAACCCCCCCTTTTTAACAAAAAAAAATTAATATAACATAATTAATACAATACAATTGAACTATACCCTTATTTAACTTAACTTTTACCTATAACACTGCCATGGTGAAGGATGGTGCCATGGTCCCTTTTCACCTCAGTCCTGGACACAAGTCCCAATCTCATCACAGGATCCTTTTCTCCAGACCTGTCTCCTGAGGACTTCAGACCTCATCTCCTGGAGTCATCCCTCAGATACATGCCAAGACTGTTACCCAGCTCCATCTCCTCTTCATGCTGATGGGATGCATGGCCAAACCCTAGGTCTGATTCATTCCTTCACATTTCCTTATCTCTCCTTATTGTCTCAGGACGCCACAAGACATCTCTGTTGGCGAGGGCACTGGATCACCTTGGCTTGCTCTCATGGGGCATCTCTGTGCCCCCTGACAGAGAGTGAGGGGAAAAGAATACACCTGTGCTAGCCAGGTGTATTCAGAAGAGGCAGTGTTCCATTTCTAATATGAACAGGCCGTGTCCTCTGCGTACCATACATGACATGCTGGGCTTTTTTACCTTAAAGCAAAAATAAACAAAGTTCCAATCTGTGTACAAAGCTCTTACATTGTGGCATGGTAAGGCCTTTTATACTGCATTTTTTTTCTTCTTACTTGTGCTTTTTTAAAAAACAAGGTGCTCCAGGTTCATCCTCTATATATCTTGTGAGATAAAAAAAAAAAAAAAAAAAGAAAAAAGAAGAAGAAAAAAACACAAAAAAACCCCAGAAAACTTTACCACAGTACTATTACCTATTTCAGGCTTCCAGAGAAGAAAGACAACATCAGAGGGGCTCCTAAACAAAATAGTATCTTTGTCCCAGATAGGACACAATTTAGGTAGAGGATTACTCTTTATTTCTTTTCTATAGGAGCTGCTCCAAGATTAGGTTATAGTGATGAGCCTAATGTTAGTTTAAAATTGTGACATTTGGAGAAGAGTAGTCCATGGCATGTTTGTTAAAGGATAGGGACCAATTCTTACCTTGCTGACAACTGAACTTCTCTTTCAGATTTCCTTGGTGAGACAGACGTGACAAAATTCCTTGTACTTTACTGTGATTATTGGTTAAATTAAAAAAAAAAAAAAAAAAAAGGTGTTAGGGTAATGTAAAATAGAATAAAAAGGCTGAGATAAAAAGCTTCAAATCTGTTGATTGTTGTAACTATTAGAAATTTCTGATATCACTACTTGTAAACCTTTTCAGTGTGGCAGATTGAATCAGAGAACATATTTTAGGTCTGGATTTTTATAATGATGATCAATATGATTAGCATCAATAGAATTAGAAAACAACCTGAAACAACATAATTCTTTGTTCCTTTAATGACAGTCAGGGCAATGTTGAATCCTGCGCTGTTTTATTGTTTCTTTTCCTTACAGATGAATTTTAAGTGAAGGCTTATCAGAAGGGTTTCTTCTGTTATCAGAGCTGCTTTGACTATCATTCCTCCCTTCTCTTTGCCAAGCCTGTGTTTGCAAAACAGTAAACCCGAATCCAAGTCCCTGCATCTGGTGTCAATTGAAATAAAACAAAGACAGGCTCATTTTAGCCACATAATTTAAGAAAGAAGACAGTATGATAACATTTAGAACAAGCCTCATACACACCAGCCAGCCATTATCCTTCAGAAGCAGGTGGCAGATGGCATGAAATCATCTTCTTCAGACCTCCAAAGCTTTGCTGCCACATTTGGGAGCATGGTTCTTGTAATGACTACTTGCATATTCATACTGCGTGATGGGCACTTCTCGATTTCTGTGCACCTCATTTTGGAAAGAAGCTAATGTGGCTACACATGTACTTTATTGCACCATTCACATTTGGCATCGTTAAGAAGAAGGAGAAGATGAGTTTTGAGGGGTTTTTTTTCCCTTTTTTCTGGGTGCGTCCTTCTCTGCTTGCGTCAGAACAGCACAGGGAATCAAAATGCGTGGCAGTCTGGAGCACCACGACTTGCCTGAAGCTGTGATGAAATCAGCCTCTGTGTAATGCCTCCTGTGAAATAAAATCGGGATTAGTCCTCTATGTCATATGGACACATCTGACAAAAATAGATTCTCCTTCAGATCCAGAGCTCGAAGGTTGCTCTCTGGTTTTCGTGACGTGGTTCTCAAATCCCTTTTCAAAACCGGGTGTGTGAAGATATCTGCGGTTTGCAAATCATCAAGGTGAGGCACGTTGCTTTTCCAAGAGTGCCAGGAGAGTCGGTGGCAGATCTAGAGAATTTACTCTGAGTCATAAAAGAGCAGTTTGCTCAGACCTTACTCACACTCCTGAGTCTGTTTTGCTGATGGCAGTTCAGGCAAGTCCATGATAAGAATTCCTCCTGACTTTAGTGTGCTGTCACACATTGGTAAGTCTCAGAACTGGGCTGTGGGTGTTGTAGTAGCTTATGCTTCATTAAAGACTTTTGTATGCTAGTGAGGGTGCAGGAATCAGCTTTGGATTCCTGCAAGTGCTAAGAAAACCTGAACCCCCAGAACTCAAAAATGCAGCAAAAGGAAAACATTGCTCCAGTCTGTGTCAACATCAGCCCCACCAGCTTCCAGCTTTGAAACCACCATTATAGAAAGGGAACAAAGAGAAACATGATTGATTTTGATCTTTCAGCTTTTTCTCTGTGGTCAGAGCCAGCATGGTACATTGGAAATCCTCTGACACATTAGATATGGCTGTCAGAAGTCACTGCCACTAACGTTTCCTCTGGCAAGAAAAACATGTTCTAGCATTGCCTGTAGCCCATCATTTCTCCTGCCCACAGGAGAGCAAAAAGCAAGGCCCACAGGTTCAGAAGATATGATCCTGCCTAACACATGAGTGCAGGGTGCAAGCACACATGGGAAATCAGATCAGAGAGCCTGAAGATCTGCAGAAGAATCAGAAAGAGAGTAAGAAGCAACCTGTCTTAGTTCAGAGTACTTGCCTGCTGCATTGCATGGTTTCCAGGACATTTCTTATAATGGATCTTCACTAAATCCCCACGTAGCAAAGTGCTTGTGCTCAATTTAAACACATGCTTAATTTAGGCATGTAAATAGTGCAATTTATGTTCTATCAAGGCCCAATTCATTCTCATTAAAACCTTATTTCAAAGACCCAACAATGGTGCTACTGCTTGCTTTCATCCTCTTCATCTATGAGTGTCACTTTTCCCCTTTATTTTCCCTTTAATTTTGCTGCATTAAAATGTTGCATATTCATACAGCAGCTACAAGTTTTGTCTGAGAAAAATACTTTGCCTTCTAAGACTGCTCTGATAAGCCAGAAGACATTATTAAATACCATAAACAAATACAGACGTGCACTGTGACATCTGGATGGAAATAACCCTACAGTCACATTTTGCAAAGGAAGCCCAACCAGAAGAGCTCAGACATGTAAAATGAACATTAATGGCATCTTAATGTTCCTCAGCTGCCTCTAGAAGGTTCAAATATGTTGCATCACAGCTAGTTCTAGAGGAGGTTTATCAGCAGATGGAGCCTTGTAGGAAGTCAAAATACTCTATTAGATACATTAGTGCCCCAAACTGATACATTATGATGTCTTTTGTGTTATTTTTTTGTTTTGTTCTGTTTTGCTTTTTTAGGGCAGGAGGGATGCTTATAATTATTTATATATATTTTGTTGTTTTTACTAAGCCAATCAGTATTTGCTTGAAAGCATCAAAAGCTAGTAATTTTTGCTATTTTTTTTCATTTTGGCAAGGGTAATTTATATGCATATAATATTATGTGAGTAGTGAGAAGAGTAGGGAAGATTTTTTTATATATATATAATTTTGTGTTGATTAGTTTCAGAAGAACTTTATAGTTCACTCACAGCAAAAACTAAAAAAAGAAGGATGAAATAACAAAAGAATCTGAGTGATGTATATGAATGTTTCTGTACATGTTTGTGTCATTATGAATACAGGGTTCAAACTGATATGACCCAGGGAAGCAAAGAAACCCACAGAATGAAAAGGACTCAAAGGAAAAAAAAAATACTAAAACAGAAACTATGGAAAGAAATACATTTCTTAAATTCTTTTAACCAAGAAGTATTGGTGCAACTGTTCTAAAATCTGTTCTTAAAGTTCTGTAAGGTCTTTTTGCAGATATCTCAAATGACATTATACTGAAAGTTCTTCATGTGTCAAAAACACATATTTGATCCCTTGGAAAAAAAAAAAAAAGGTCAAAAATTATGATATGTTTGGTTTGTCTGTATTCAATTTTATGAGAATATGATATTTCAGATAATTGTGAGGGATGAACTCTTTGCAGAATCAGAAGATTTTATGTGTAACAAGACACTCAGAATTAATATTTGGACTGGAATTTCTCCCCAGATCTATGCTGATGGTATTAGTTTTTTGATTCTGAAAGATGGAACTGCTTTTTCCATTCTGTTTTCTCAGTCCAGGACCAGTATAAACACTGTAATTTCTCAGTGGTTTGTCTTTATGGAGAAAACACAACTAGTGACTTGCATTACTGCCTGATGAAAAATAAGCTGCTCTCAGGTTGGCACCACCTTTTTTGGTCTCAGGTCCACTGGTTTAATTTTACTCTTGTGTGGAATGGGCCAAAAATTCAGCATGATTCTTTGCCTAATGAGCTGTAAATTTGGTAACATTTCTGTTACCCAAACAGCTTGAACAACTTAAGTTAAATAGTATTGATCTGGTAGAAACTAGAAGAATAATTTAGTTTAGTGTGATTTAACTTATACTTTTTCAAGGTTGGTTAATATCATATTAACCAGTCTTCTGAGATGTGCAATGTATTTGTAGCTACTGCAGCTTTTCAACTCCTTAAGAATATTTAATTTATGGATCTATAGTAAAGGTATATTTTGCCTTTACTATAGATGCATTGTTAATATTTCAATGTATTATTAAAAATATTATTTTTAATATGTTGAACTTTTAATGTATTTAATTGTTGCTACTCAATTTGTAGTACCCATGTTTTATTTTCTTATTTGAACTAAAAAAAATGCAAAAGAAATTTCTCAAATAACTTTATTATTTAAGAAAACTATCACGATTCACATATCTGCATATCCAGAAATATTTGTATAACAAACTCCTCTGTCAAAAGCTTTAACTTGTAACTTTGGCAAGTCATGTTTATCTTTTAGCACTGTTTCCTTGCCCATCTTTGGTCCATTCTGATTACATTTATAGGCTTCAACAACAAATACCGTGACCACATGTTTGAAAAGTCCCTGAAATGACAAATACTGATTTCAGTCGTTGTCTTCTGGAGTTAATAGCAGACATATATGTTGTGAATAGTAAACCCATTTCAGAGCAGGCTTAAATAGGTGCTTTTAATTCCATACTAAAGACCAAGATCTTGGTTCCTTGATTTCCCATACCTGGAGTGGTCAAGGACAGGTTGAATGAGACCCTGAGCATCCTGACCTGGTGGGTGGTGACCCCGTGCATGGAGTGCGGTTTGGAACTAGAGGAACTTTAAGACCCTTTCCCAAACCTTTTTCATTATTCTTAGATTCCAAAATCATCAGAAACTGTAGTGAATCCCTTCTGAATGTCGTGTGTCTCTTTCCACCAACTATGTCAGAAACATCAAGCAAAAACTGTTTGACTTCAGGTAAGTCATACAAGAGTTTAAAATTACTTGAGACAAATTAATGTATTAATATCATAGAAAAGTTTCTGAAACAGTGTGTATCTTTCCAAGGCACTTACCTGGATTTTCTCTATTTACCTCCAATTTTACTCTGCTGAGGGAATCACTGCCTTACTCTATTCTTTGTTGTGCTGCATTGCTGAAAAGGCACAAGGTTTAAAATTTGAGATGTTGAATAGTAATTGGTATGTTCCATGAATTAGCAAAGGAAAACAAAACAAAATAAAATTATTAAAAAAGAAAATAAAAGAAACTAAAATTAAAAAATACCCAAATAACTATCAAAAACAAAGCTCAAAACCCAGGAAGATGAACATGAGATTTAGTTTCACAGGAAGGCTGTTATTGCCCCTGTAAGCAGCTAAAAAATTCACACACAGCCACATCTTAAGTAATGTGTTGAGCTGTCTAAAAGGTAATTTACATGCTGTCAAGGCAAACAAGAATATGCTCACAAATTCAAGAGCAATATATGTGCAATTTGCACAACATCAATTCCTTGGTTGTTTTTTGGATGGAGCCATCGCCATCAATTAAGTTAGTGACTATTTGATTCAAATTACTTTTTGACACATAGTGAACAGAATAGCTCACAAGAGCATTATTTTCCCCATTGTTCCCTTTGCAGCCATAGAGTAAATGCAAACAGGTGGAAATGTGGAACATCACTGCTGCTGAATCACATAACTGACCAGCTAGGAAGAATCAGCATAATAAAGATTATTTTGAGGTGGGAGACAGTGGAAATGGATATTTACATCCTCCCTGTTGTTCAGCATTTGACGTGGCAGCTCCAGTCTGCCAAAGAGTGTTTAATAAGAGCACTGAGCCAGATTTTCAGATGTTGAAATATGCTTTGCTTCCATGCTGCACCCATAAGATAGAGACATTATTGGAATCAGACCACAAAACTGGCACTCTGGAAAATTTTATTCTAAGATAAAAAAATTCATCTAATAATTCCATGCTTTTCCATATAAGAAGCACAAGGGAAAATGGGCAAATATGCGTCACCAGATGAGGATCAGATAACACTTTTGTGTCAGAAATGTTACACCGGAGATTTGTCATCAGCACAATGTTTAACTAGTTCCTGAAATGTGGCCTGCGAGATCAAACTGGATATAAACAGCAGTACCTTGTAGTAGGAATGTACTGGTAAGGAATCTCTTTCTTTGCCATGCCCTGTATTCGAAGTGCAGCTGTATGCATCAGAGGTTTTATAAGTCCTCAATGGATTAGGATTTCACCTTGTTCTATGCCTTCATTTCATTTTCGTTTGTCAGCCTGACACAGACTCATCAACACAGACACACAGTGGTTTTTTTTTCCCCTGCACCTTACACAGATCTGAACCTAGAGTCAGAGCCTGCCATGTTATTAGCAATGCGCGTATGGAAGGAAACCTGCATCAGTCTGGCAAAAAAAAAGGATACCAAATGCTAAATTAATATCTAATAAACTGTTAAATAAAGCACCTTGGGCAACCATTTAAAGTGACATGGGAGGCAGCTGGGTCTTGCCACAGGTCTAGACCTCAGCCTGGTTCTCTGATGATGATTTTTATATGGCAGCGGCACAGAGCAATGAGCAGGATCATCACATCGCCTGGAGATGTGTTGGTTTGGGAAGTGCTGACATCACTGTTATCAAAGCCTTCTGCACTGTGGAAGGTTATGGTGCTCATAAGAGGGCTTTCATGCTCTCATTTAAGCTTAACAGCTTGCAAAGGAGAATTTCCATTTATAGAGGTCCTTCGGGGCTGCTGGCTGGTCTGTTTGGCGTGAATGACTGACACACCACAGAACAGCAACAATGATATGTGCTATACATAAGCTAATAATGATTGATTAAAGTAATAAGGGAGGGAAGATACCATGCCTGAAGAGACAAATTATATAAGCAGCTTGCCTACCACTATTGAGATAACTGAAGTAAGAATAAATGTTGACAATGGATTATGTAAGTCATTGATGGCATTTAGATTTCTGAAAAGGATGCGGAAAAAATAAAGCATCAATCATTTCATTACACATTCCTGTTCATTTTCCTCCTCCATCTCCAGCTTCCTATTCCCCTAGCTGAACATTCATTAAAGATAAATCTCATGTATTTTGCTAATGACTGGGCCATACTGGAGGGTCAGAGAGAAACTGTGGTCATCAGCTGGTTTATCAGTTGCACTTAGCAGCAAGTGCAGTCAGAAACTGCTCTGGACTAGGTCTCTGATAATAATCTGGGGCATGATGCAGGCAACAGAAATAGTTGAGCAACTTAGGTCTACTTTAGTGATCATAGCATATTCAGATATGAATGATTCCTCTGGGTATGTGAAAATAGAATCTCAGAAGTTAATGTAACTTCTCTCCCTCATCACCACCCCCACCCCTTTTTTCTTTTTTTCTTTTTTTTTTTCTTTTTTTTTTTTTTTTTTTTTTTTTGAGACTGGTTTGGATCTAATATATGGAATAATTTTTCAGGAAGTGGAATGATATCACCAGAAGTGCAGAAAATCGACCATTATGAAAAAGAGAAAAAAAAAAAAAAGTGTGAAGTTCTGTATCTAATTGGCAGATATAGAGGATGGATACCAGCTGTATCCATCCAAGTAAAAAGTATCAAAAATAGGACAAGAGACAAGGATATGGTAAAGGAAAGATAATAAGGAGGAGCAGAAGGCATTTGAAAAGTTCAAAGGATATGTTAAGTGGGAGGAATGGGCAGATTATACGTGTAGATAAAGCAAGTAAGAAATAATTGGAGTGAAAATGAACACTGAACATGAAACAGGCCAAGACATCTCAACCCCACAGGGTTTTAAGATATTTACACAATAGTCAATTGGGAAAAGGGTAATCTTTGTAAACTTGATAATGAATTAAATTTTATATAATGAATCAGCACCACAAAACATTCTGCTCCTTATTCCAGTATCTTATTCAAAGTCTGCTGGAGTTGATGGCAGTCTTTCAGTAGCTTTTCAATTATTAGATCAAGTCCTATTAAAATTATATATCAGGTAGGTTGAACATTCATAACCTAGGAATTTAGGCTCAAATTCTCAGCAGGCAGGTAGGCACCTAAGATCCATCTGGTTCTTGGTCTATGAAATTCCTTTGAATATCCCATAAGGTTTTTTTTTTTTTTAAAGCAAGTTTTGCCTCCATTCAAAGACTTTTTTTAATATATATTAAAATGTGATATTCTAACAAATGCAAAAAAAATGATAAAAAGAAACCCAGTCTAATAAAAATCCTAATAAATTCATAATGAATTGAATATCAGAAAGACCTAGAGTAAAATAATAATAATAATAATAAAATAAGGCAATGAAACTGTGAATTAAATAATCTCTATTTTTATATTGATTTTAAAACCTTCTGATTGGGGAAGATAAATACAGCCTTTATAAGAATTTTAGGATATAAAGAAAAAATAATCTAGGATATTTTCAGAGTGATAGTTGCAAATAGAAATATCCCCATCAGCAATGATAGTCACCTGGCCAATTCATCTGGGCAGACCCTTCCCGTGGTGCATTTGTCCACTGAAATGAATGATCAAACTGTGAGCAGAGCAGCACTTTCCCAGTGAGGTGCAAGGACAGTGAATAGAGACAGGCATTCACAACAACTCAAAGTAGGACAGATCTATTATGTTCATTGCTTGTGGAGTTAAAAACCATTCCTCAATTCAAGTGCGGAAAACACAGTAATTTGTCCAGTTCTTAGGCTACACATAAACACAGAACCATAGATCCCCGGGGAGCACCACTGGTAACCAGGCTCCAGCTGGATGTAATTCTAGATTGCACTCATCCAAGCCATTTGCAGCCAGTTTTTCTCCAGGAGAATGTGTCAAAGGCTTATCTGAAGTCTGGGTCGAGTTCACATCCACAGCCTTTCCTCCATCCGCCGAGCAGCCCACCCTGCCATAGAAGGAGATCGGGTGGATGAAGCAGGGCTTGCCTTTCACAGACCCATGCTGGCAGAATTGCATGGTGAAAGGAATTGCAGGCTACAAAGACATACTCCAACCACTAAGATGATGCAGAAAAGGCTTCCTTCCTTTTTCTTTTTCCTTTAATTTTATTTTCTGTTTTATTTAGTTGTTCTTATTTTTATTTTTTTTTTTAATTTAAGAGCATGATAAAGAGAACCTTTTTACCTGTGCCCATGTAACGGGATGCCAATATTTTCTGTTTCCTTCAAGAGCAGGTTGCTTTCTCTTTCTGGTTCTGGCAATTCTTGTTCCCCACATGAAATGCAATGTCTGTACAATTACTGATGAAATCAAAGTGAAATATTCAGAGTTACATGACTCTTCTTGAGGCAGTACTGTGTCTCATTAATGAACTGTGTTGCCACACTGAGGTTAGTAAATAGCATTAACCCTAATTTAATGGCCAAGAGAATGAGGCAAATGTTAAGAGCGGAAAGTGCAACTTCCCAACAAGAGAGTGAGTCAGTAGTACAGCAGGACAGAGTACACATATTTTCTTTCCCTGGTACCTTCCTGTTACTTCAGCCTCAGTTTTCAAAATTAAACATGGAACTTTGTCACAGGAAGGAAAATCGAGGAAGATTTGCTCTCTCAAAAGCTTTATGTGCTTAGGGGTTTTTGTTTTCTTTTTCGTTTTTCATGTTTGTTTGCCTGTTAGTTTGTTTTTTAGCAGTGTGCCATGAGTTAGCAAGTCAGTTCAGAAAGAAAAGGGGTGTGGGGTGGTGAAATCAGCGGAGTACTTTTTATTTATTCGGTCAGGTTATCTGCCTGTCAGCAAAAGGGAAAAACATGCACTTGGCATATTGCTGCTGAGCATGCTTTCTATTTCATCCCAGTGCACACCTCAGCTGTACCCAGCATTTAATAAGCATTATATTTAGTGCCCTTTAAAAAAAAAAGATTGAATTATTGCTCTTTTTATGATTCTATAAAAGCCTTTAATAATTTGGGGGCAGAAGCTTCATCTTGCCTGCCTGGCCAATAGTCACTGAGTGATTAAATTATTCATGCAGGTTTCATTTAACTTTGTTTGCTGTGACCAGATCATGGTGTCTTTAGTTTGGAAAGTGCATGTATCTGGTGGTTTCTGAAGTGAGTGGGTTGCAGTGGAGATGGCAATGGGGTGTAAATCAGCAAAGACTTATATTTAAAAATAAAAAAAAAAAAAAGAAAAAATATATAAGAAACCCTCCCTCAAAAACAAAACAAAACAAAACAAAACAAAACAAAACAAAACAAAACAAAACAAAAACAAACAAACAAAAAAAGAATATTTATATTAAATTCTTTTTATCAGTACCCAAACTGGCCTGGAGGACACTGAGGAAAGGGAGATACTCAGAACAACTTGCTTGGAGACAAAATTGCCAGTGCTTTTGTTTCGCTGCTGAGGCTGAAATTGGGTAAAGGCCCATGGAAATCAAAGTAAAGAACTTCACTGAGGGTTAAGTCAGGATTTTGGATTTCTGTAGATATAGGTTGTTACAGTGAAATCATTCTGTTCAGAGTGCTGTGGTTTATTCAAGACCTTGCTTTTACCTTCAGAGGTAGAGAAAATACATTAATTTATATCATTTTCTGATAACAGAATTGACTTACACAAGTCAGAAGAATAGGAAACATCTAGGATAAAACAACTTTATGCCATGATGTCATGACGAGTGCCATTCCATCTGTTTGCTTGTGAGATCCACCCCCGCATCCTTAAAATCACATTGCTGTCAACTTTGAGCTACAGGATCCATTTTTAGTGTCCTTAAGATACAGCTTTCATGAATTTACAGTAAATAGCTTGTAGAAAAAATATTTGAAAAAACAAACTAACAGACAAAAAAGAAACAAATGTGATGTCTCTATGGCTATCAGCCTAATAAGTACCTGTATAACTGAAATGCAATTATTCAGCACAGGAGTCTCTAATTTACTTATAGAGATGAAAATTTATAACAGTTTAATAAATTACTTTGTTTGAACTGTGTTGTTTTCTGGACCTGAGAAACTGTCAATTTTTGAGTTTCTGGGAGGTGGAAATACTAAAAAGAGAAAAAAACCCTGTTTTGTTGAAAAAAGAGAAATGCATAAAAATTAAAAAAAAATGTTAAAAGCTTTTAATACCTACACAGAGATTTTGGACTGGCAACACTTGTTACTTTCTAAAACAGACACAGACCTGGAAAGATGCTGATATGTTTTTTGTTGCTTATTTCTTTCTTTGCTTAATTTTTTTTTAATCTATGTTTTTTAATTATTATTTTTTTGAAAGCGAGGGGCATCATTTACAGAAAAAAAAAAAGTCAAAGAAATAGTGTATTGCTAAATGCAATTGTAGTCATCACCATTATTAAGCATTATTAAGTGCCTCCTCCTCCAGGAATTTTCCTCATGTCTATCGTGTTTTGCAGTTTACTTCTCCCTCACTGTTGATAACAAGTACTTTTCCTTAAAATTCATTTTTCCTTACTGACAAACCCTCTTTTTTTTGTTATTTTAAGTTTTTATTTCCCTCTGTGAAGACCAGGCACAACCTCAACAGACAGGCTATGTTTTAAGTAGCTGAATGTTGGGATTATTGCGGAATTTTTGCAGTCTTGAGTTGTGTCAGGCACTAATTTCAGTAATGGAGCACTGCCATGCAGGTGCTGGCAACAAAGAAAGACACTCAATGCCCTGAACAGAGCACTATTAAAGCCTGATTCACTGTAGGATTTCTTCAATCACTTCTCCATCAAAAACTTCAAAGACTTGTAAAAAGGCAAAATTGAAGTCAAGCTGCGGTGAATCAGGTTCCCACGTACACTAACCTTTAATTTAAGGCGTGCTGGAGAAATGATGAGTTGTATCTCAGGCCGTGGGGAAGGGAGAATGTTTCACGATCATTCATGGCTTAGACAAACAGCAGAGAAGGAAAGCATCTGGGAAAGGCACATTGACGAAGAGCAGAGGACATAACCCACCTCATATCCACGCATGGCAAATCAATTTAATGTCTTTCATTACTGCTTGAAAACGGAAACTTACATGTGAACAATAAACTTTAATCTGGTTGACAACAGTTTAAAAAATGCACTGGAAGCAAGTTTTGGCTGCATGACATACTTTATGACACTTATTAAAAAGACATACTTGTAAGTCAATTAACCTGCCCAATGGTACATTTTAACTTGTTTTCTATTAGGAAAGGCAGCAAAAGGGCAAAGTTTTTCATTTGGGAAAGTTCTAAGTTGATTCCTTTTCCCTCTTTAAGTGAAGGACATTGCTGGTGTCATCATTCCTGACCAGTCCAATATGAAATATAAGCCATTGGTGTCCACCAACCCATATTGTCACAGGTAACGGTTGCTTATTCCCTAAAACTTTATAGTCATTGCAGTCTGATATGGTAATTCATTAATTACAGTAATGATGACACCACAAGATGAGGCAGTTAACAGGGTTATACATCTATCTGTATATTACAGAGAGCATAATTTGCACCCAACAGAGGTAAGGTCGCTAAAGAATTTTAGCTGAGCTTCTCTCATCCCAAACTTTCCTAAATATTTTGGTGTTCTTGCTTCTGTTCCATTTCCCATCCCCTTACCTCTCTTTGCAGTTTGTGCTGTTAAAATATAAATATGCACACAAACACGTAGACACTGGTAGAGTCTGTATAAATTTATTTTTTATCCATAAACTCTCTGTATAACATCTATAAATATGCATACAATGTATAATTAAATATATGTATGCACTGTATATATTATAAACATTTCATTTATACATAAAGACTTGGGTACAAAAATATACATAGGGGTTTTGTCTAGATTTAAAAAAAAAATTAATTAACTGCTATGCAAGTTTTGGTGTCTTAAGTCTATGGTAACATGTGTTGGGAAAGGCAGAAAGAGAAGGGAGGAGAGAACTAAGATTTTCTCCTTTTGTGAAAGTATATTGCATTAGACCTTGACTCATGGTGTAGGGAGCTGTCAATGGGTAAAACAGACAAATAAAAATGTAGACAGGGCAGGATTTTTTTTCTCACAGTAATGAGATTTCAACAGAATGGATTAAAAAACAACAAAACCACCAACCGACCCAAAACAAAACCAAAACCAACCAAACAAAAACTAACCAAAACAAAACCAAAACCAACCAAACAAAAACCAACCAAAACAAAACCAAAACCACCACCAACAAAACAAAACCAAAAACCACCACCAACCACCACCAACAAAAAGCAAAAACGACCAAACAAAAAACACCACAAAAATCAGCCAAACAAACAAATAAAACCCCAATGCCAGTAAGAACAAAACACCACCTCGACACCAAAATCATAAGCTCAACACCAAAACTGGTTGATCTGGTTGGTGTCTGACAACTAAGAAGAGTGAAACATTTTTTTCAGTTTTGCATCCTCATGTGTGTCAGACCCGGTTCACTGATGGCTTCAAGTTCAGCAATGCTGGAAGTGCTTGAAGCTTGCCAAAATCAATTTGATCTGCTAGTTAAAAGTTATTGCAAGGCTGGTGAATTTGCTAATTTGGATAAGATTAAAAGTACACTTTTTTTTTTTTTTAGATATTTGATACTTTTGCATAATTTCTCTGCCTAGTCTTAGAAGTGTTGAACCAGAACAGCAGTATTTTAATTTCTGTGATAAGTACTGGGGGACAAGTAGGCATTTTAGGAGCATGGATATACACATATTTAAGCTGTATGCTGAGTTTCCCCTGAATCATTATTGTTTTTGTGTTGGGGTTCTTCTCTTTTCTTGCTTTAACGGCATACAATTGAAATTTGTACAAATGTTTAGAACCCTTCTAGCTTCTAATGGCAATGTATTTTTGTGTAACTTCATATATTTACATTCTTCTCCAGAAGATCAGAAAGGTTACATCCTAAGACCGTCCTGGTTCTTATGGAACATCGATTTACTGATTATGGGAATGGCCATAAAGAACAAGTGGAAGGTGATGGATTGCTGCATAAATATTTAAAAACTCCCTTGGGATTTATATTTTCTGAGTCTGTCTTTCTTGGATGAGCTTATTTCTGAGTGTATATTTTTAGTGCCAGTAATTATATACATGTGTACAAATTTTTGAATAAATATGCAGTTAATTAGCTTGAACTATCCATAAGAACAGAGGAAGGTCTGTAGTGTTCTATGGCTGAGTTTCTTCAAATATCAAGAATCAAGTGAAAAAGAAATTAGTCAGGTAATCATTAAGTAGCTAGCTAGCCTGTAGTGGAAAAATGTGGGGAAAAATGAAAAAAAAAAAAACCCTTCCACCTTTTAAAATGCATAGAGAACAGGCCTCAGAAGGACCTACAAACTCAAATGCTCTCAAGAGGGCTTGGGAGGGAAAAGTGCTTTCAGCAACTCTTTTTTATCTTCAGGTTTTTCACTTTATCTCACTTTTTCAAATGCTGGAAGTTGACCCTTAGAGGGTCATGGAATCTGATTTATTGTACTGTGCTTAAATCAACAAAGTCAGTTTCTCAAACTGTGCTGCAAGTTGCTGTTAGTCTTACTTGAACTCACCTACCTTCCTCTTCCTCCCCACTTTCATGCTTGTTTAGAATGAGAAAGATTCTGGTATCGGGAAGCCAAGAACATAAAAGATATCATAATCATAAGAGTTGGCTTCCAGCATAATGTGTAATTTTCCAAGTACACATGGTGCGATTGTGAACAGAATTATTGCTTTTATTTCTTTTTTTTTTTTTTTTGCTTTCTTTGTTTTTTTTTTTTTTTTTTTTTTTTTTTTAATTTAACCATCAGTGAATGATCAGGATTTTTTTTTTGAGTTCCACAGGCTGTGTCATCCAAATCTAATTTAATCACTTTTAATCTTTGTTTTTTCTTTTTAATATCAAAATGTCAAAATCTCTGATAAAAGTAAAGGCAATATCAGAAATTACCAGGAAAAAGCAAAGTGACTATAATGTATTAAATAAATCAACACTAACTTTTGGAAAGAAATTATGTATTTTGGTACATGGTCATTAGGGAAATGGTATTAAATTAAGACTACTGTGGATTGTTGGAGACACAATTTTGCATTAGTGTTTCTTTATTCTATGCTGCTAATGCAAAGAGAAAACTGATAATATTAAATAGACCAAAAAGAAGAGGAAAACCTGGTCATACTGAAGATAAATATTTTATTTTCATTTTTTACATTTTGTAGTTGAGAATGGGGAATTTTATCATTGCTCACAAACTAAGAATATGCATTTTTCAGAGTGAACTAAGATCACAGAGTTGGTTCTTTTGCCTTTTCTTTTTTTGGCATTCCCCTTAAATTCCAGAAAAAGGGAATGCTTCAGTTTGTTATGGAAGGTTAGAAGTGACTTGGGTTGATGGGAAAGAGTGAACTGTATTCCTTCTGCTAAACGTCAGTAATTTAATTTAGGAGCTTGCATTAATAAGCTCCTAAACTTTCCAATTGTCTCTTAAAGGTCTTAATTTTTAAGGTGGAGTCTTCAACATTGCTACAATTAACCCAACTGATTTACGTTGGATAAAACTGTCTTAAATTCCAGCACAGATCCTGAAGACAACAGATGTTGTACCATAATCCCGTGGAATTCTGAGCTTGCAAACCAAGGCACTGCTCAGAGACGTGGGGTGCTGACAACAAAGTGGGTTTGAAAAACCTATTTGGTTTATGCCATCTGACATTTACATCATTGCTCTAAGCACTTGAAATATTACGGCATAACCCCTGGGAATGATCCTGCCATATTTCCATGTGGCACAGGAGCTTATCAGGATCCTTCTTAATGTCTATATCCAAATAATCAACAACAGAAAATGTTATTTATCTGGAAATGAACAAGAACCCTTTGGGGTAGAGTTAGTAACATAGCACAAGTGACTATCATTTTTTTATTGCAGCAATAGACTAAAAATAGAAATAGGTCTTAAAAGCTACAAAACTTACAGATATAGAAGAGAAGAGATAGCAGTGTGGTATTGTGATTCTTCTCCCATGCCAAAAGGTCTTTCACTGTGTTCTAATGCATCATAGTAAAAAACAATTGTAGGTAAATCAGCTATTTTAGATGAAACATGAGTGTGTTACTCACTGTGATGGAAGGTTGCTATTTTTTTAAAACCTTTTTGACAATAAAAATTGTTGTTGATAAAGCAGGCTTGGATTATGCTTCATTCTGAGGGTTTTAGGGATTTTAAGAGTGATGTAGGTATTTGAAATTCTCTGAGGTAAGTGTCAAAAGGGATGCTTCCAACAGCATCATGCGATCCTCTGTGACCCACAGGTTCAGTCAGTTTTTTGACTTACAACATTTAGAAAGACATTAAAGTACTTGCACAAAGAGTTTAAGCAACACAGGCTCCTGAACCATGTTAACCCAAACATTTAAATTGTCATCCTTAACTCCATTTCTATCCTTCCATCCATGTATCCATCCTAAACTTTGACATTTCATCTTTCCACAACTTAATAATGGGTTTTGGTCTTGTTTTGTCAGGGTTGTGTTTTGTGTTTTGGTTGTCTTCTAATTCCTGCTTACAGACTACAATACAGTCATCTCCTTACTTTGATAAAGGGAATAAGCTGAACTGGTCTATTTTCTCATTATAGGGAAACTTCTAAAACCCTCTGATCACACGATATCCATTAGATCATGAAAAAGTTTGACCCCAATGGAATAATTAATTTTTCTAGTCCCATACCCTGCATAAATAATTTCCTTTTCTTTTATCTAGTTGTTCCTGTATTTAGCATAGCAGCCTACAGTATGGCAAACATTGTCTAGAAAGTCTTTAGTGCTGAATTAAGCCCACCACGCAAAAACTATCATTCCCTTTGGCAGTTTGTTCCAAAAATTTGTTTATCTAGTCTTGTTAAATATGAGGACCTGATTTCTCCTTTGAATTAAACTCCAGTGTTCAGCCATTGATTTTGTTTCTTTTCATTGCTGATTGAAACAAATTTTCAAATTTCCAGTATATTCTCCTTTTTACCTTTGCTTTTTCCATTTTGAAGCATTTCTTCAAACCATTAGGCCATTTTTTGTGAGTCTTTTCTACCCTTAAACTTCGTGGCCAACATGGACACTTAAATTCTGTGTGATATGCCACAAATGGTCTTCTCAGAGCTGTGTCCGTCTTCCTCTGTAAAAGCACCCTTGTCTCTTTCCAGGGAAACACTTCATGGAAGCGCTAAATGGTCTCTGTTTGTTAATTTTGTGACTGGAAAGATTCCACTACCCCCCTCAGATTCTGCATTTCTCTTTCTGTACCTATGGCTTGAATGTGAATTTTTTGCAAAATTCGAGAGCTTTCTCGTAATTTGCTTAATTAAGAATTATTTTTTTAATGGGCTCAGTTTATTTTGTTTTAATTGTTAACCAGTCTTGTTTTCATTTAATAAATGTTTTTTAATAAATGCTAATATCTCACACTCGTAGCTTTTTCAGTGGAATCTAAGTTTCTGCCCTTTCCAGATATATTATGAAGAATGATTTAGAAAATTATTAATAACTACCACATTGGTGCACCATAATAAAACAAGAGGTTTTTTATTGAAGTTTCTTTCTGAGGCACAGAAGAGTGAGGATTGAGATGGCAAGAATTGCTCCTGTGGATAATTTACTTCAGGATGTTGAGGAAAAGGACAAGTCTCAGGGAGAATTTAAATATCTGGTCATCTCATGGGTAGTATAAACAGTCCTATAAATAAGTGGGGGGAAAAAAAGAGAAGCAGTCATTAAAAGCAGAAGGTGCTGAAATAAGTAAGAATTAAATTGCCTTCAAAATCAGGATTATAGAACATAATTCAATAGTCCTGCATTAACTTTAATGTGGGTCAGGGAACTGGCTGAAACACAGATTGCTCTCACCTCATCTGACTGTAGGACGAGACTGTTTGATAAATAATGCGGTTCATTCACGACATTCTTAAATTTAGACTCCAATATCTGTAACCATCTAGGTAACAAATAGCTCTGCAGCGAGTCTCCTTTGCTGGAAATGCATCTCTGAGCGTGCAACAGGGAGTGTGGAGTTTCCTACCCTGACAAAAAGCCCCCACTCCCCGTGGCACACGCGCAGCACAGGCGCTGGAATCTGCTTCCACAGGAATTGTTATTCTGGTTGTGTCCGTGGTCGCTTTTGAGAAGTGCATTTTAAAATCATAACCACGACAAGGCCCAAGACACCGTTGGGTAGGAAACCTTAGAATGCCGCCCCGGGCTTTCTGATGCGAGGCACGGGGCACCGCAATGAAAGGCTGGATGCCATCTCCTTTCAAGGAGGAAGCAAGAGAGCTCTGGACTGGCAATATCCAGCTGTTAACACCAAATCTGAGGCCCAGTGGCATTAATAGAGAAACCTGATGGATTTCTTGGGGCTGTGGATTGGACATTGCGAATGCTCAGCAAAGCACTTGCACATATGCAGATGGTCCTTATTCTCCTAATCATTTAAGGACACTCTGAGCTTTCAGCAAGTGCTTACAGCTCTGTTGAAGTCAATTTGAGCATGCTTTAAAGCAGTTTGTTGAGCTGGGAGGAAATGATGAATCTGGGCCTCTGTGAGTTTTATGGAAATGCATGATGTACTTAAATTTAACATATTTATGTAGTAAACTCTCAAATTTCTCCGCTGAGTCCAATTGAAAAATGAATAATACATAACCTCTGGCCCTGTGCTTCCTTTGAGCTGGAGAGGCCAAGCAGCCCAGAAGCTAAATGGTTACCTATTTCTATGCCAGACTTTTCCTCAAATCCCAGCAGGAAGTTTCAACTTAATGGAGAGGCTAAACTTCTGTATTCAGCTTTCTATTCATCCCTTGCCAAGAGTGTGGAAAACCGCAAGTGGATCTTCAGAGGGGGAAGAAAAATTAATAAATTTGTTAATTTTATTTGCAAAATTTCTGGCTAGATCAATTCATATGCCCTCAGATTATGATTGCCTTCATATAAATTGGACTCAAAAGCTGACAACTTTCATAAACTCTGTGTCAATGAGAAATACCAGTTATGTATAAAATTTAGTGGTTAATACAGTTTTTATTTTATTGCTAAAGGTTCCTGTGTAGCTGAGATGATTTAAGCAGTCAGTGAGTTTCAAGGGAAAGTGCATAGTAAAATGAAGAACAATGTCTTGCTCTCCTCTGTAGCTCTTAACTTTGCCAAGAAATGTATTTCTTCCAACATCTGTTTTTGTAACAGTAACTCAATTCAGCAAAGAAAGGAATGAGAAAAAAACCTCTAAAATCTGACATGAGCATTTAGGAAAGACAGGCTTCTATTTTATCCAGATATGTATGCAAGGAAAAAATAATCATGCAATATTTTTATTGGAATGAGATTTATGGAGCACTTCTGACAACTACCTACACATTGAAATGCACTTAATTCTGTGAGTGATCTCCAGAGCTTCAGATTTGTTTCCAACTGCTTTGTGCCTTATGCTGCTAAATTCTATAACTTTGCTTGCCAGGCAGCATTTAGTAAAGCAAATGAGATGGATCTATCTATGCTGAAAATATCCAGGGTTTCTGTTACTGTTGTTAAAGCTTAATACTGCAAATACTGATGTGTTAGATTTACCTATGTAAGTCAAATAGGATGATTCACAAGAATGAAACAGGATAGCTAAATATCAGGTGTATAGCTGTAGGCATAGATTTCTGCCCTGCTCTATGGTACACAGTTTTACAGACTAGACAGAAAACTGCTGCTCCAAATATGCATTTGTGGGTACTTTCAGTCTCACTGTTGTCAGAGCATCAAAAATACCATGCTGAACTCAGTGCAAATGATACCATAAAGTAATTCATATTATTAAAAGTGTCTTTCGTCTCATTGTGAAATTCAGTATTTCTGTAAGTTAATAACTCAAGGAAGTGAATGGTTGAAATAAGTAGTGGTGAAGGGAATATCTTTCTTCAGATCAGAATCTGGATGACAAGGAAAACTTATATGAATATACTGCAATTAAGGAATTTTATTTTTTTTATTACTATAAAGCATTCATTATAAAGTGAAAAAAAAAAAAAAAAACAACAGGGAATGAAACCACGTCATCTTGTGAATTATTTTTTCCTCAACCATGGCAAGAAGCTAGATGAAAAGCAGTTAGAAATGAAGGCAGCTTTGGCATAAGTTTTGTAGACATGTAGCAAGAGAGAGGATGATTTCAGAGACATTATTATTTTTGTCATTTTAATAGAGTTCATGGCCCCGCATTAACAGAAAGTGACTCTGAGAGATATTTACCATAGTTACCTGTCATCTGTATGTACTAATATCTGGAGTGTTGGAGATTTTCTCTAAAGGCAACTTTCAGGGCTGGCCTGAAGCTATATGATGGATTTCGTAAGCATTTAGAAGGAGACCCTTGAGACCTATATAAAATCTGGAACATGGACCTACTTTCAGGCTTTCTGCCACTTGGGTAGCCCCTGCACTCACCGGATTTGTTGTGAGGGCTCACAGCTGAATTACCTGTGTTGTCCATTTAAGACTTCTTTGAGCAGTCCATAGTGTTGCAGACTGTGACACCTCTTTCGTATTATAAAGAAAAAATACTCTCTGCAACCCCAGTTAAAAAATCAAACTGAGGATCTTAATACCAGGAGATATTATCTCAGACGAATTAACAAGTATCAAATATTTTGTCAGCCAGAAAGTAATTTTTTTTTCTGTAGAAAGATCATATTTAACAAAAACTATGCTATTTTGAAATATTGTTGAAATGTATTTCACCTCTCCACTGCTGAATAAATTAAAATAATGGTGATGCATCTCCAAGATTTTGATGGCTGTTAATCCTTGGTAACAATGACACAACTTAATCTAAGCTATAAAATATTGACATTTTGCTGTATGTCTTTATATATACATACATATACATAAATGAGCCCACACCTATGTAGATGTAGACACGTACTTGCAATTTTAGTAATATACGTTACTTTTCATTTTTAAATGCAAAATACTAAAGAAGAAGGCAAGAGTGCGTCCTGCTGTTTTACCCCTGTAGAAATACAAGAAGGTGGGGAAAAAAAAATACACAGCCAGTAGCTTCTTTAATTGGGAAAAAACCTCAAAATCTTGTTTCTCAACTGCAGACTCCATCTATCCACTTGGAACCACTGCTTCTCATAACTCAATCCCTGCTGAATTTAATGTAATAGAATTGAATGTAATAGAAAAGCATGATAAAACTTGTCTCCAGTGTTCACTTTACTGCCCAGGTTGAAAAAAAACCCAAACCAAAAAGCAAACAAACAAACAAAAAAAAAGAACAATAACAACAAAACCACTTCACACTGTAAAACAAAGGCTAATATTAGCAAAAGACTAAAACACTGGTTGTAGCTCTCACAGGAATTTGTACCGGGGCTGCTCTTCTCCTCTTTACTCCCAGATAATTAACCGTCATTTCTGCACTTCCTCATCTTCTTTGTATTGATCTTTCATCATATAATGGGTGCAAACAGCAAGAGGAAGGCTTAATAACAAACATTAAAATGAATAAATAATTGCAGCCACAAATCTTCCTCAACGAACTGATTATTTGTTCAGTGACAATATTACAAGAAATTGGCTTTACATAATTTAAAAGGACACTAGCAAGTAGGGATTTTTTTTAATAGCATTTTTCCTCTCTACATTCTCTGAAAATGTATGTTGGGGGCTGGTGGTCCTTTATTTAAAAGAGCACGGAAGCTTAACTTCCCAAGCACTTTTTCAGCATCTTCATTTAATTCAGTAAATTTCTGAGGAGGTAGTAATGGCTTATCAGTGATCAGGAGTGAATTGCCTTTCTCAGAGATCCACAGGAGCACTGGCCCAGAGTGTTTGCGTGCCTGATATTCCTCTCTTGAGCTTGGGTATCTGACAGGTCTGAAGGTCAAGAGCTCTAAGTAGATCATCAAGGGCAGACAAAATGAAAAGACTGAAGGAGAGGTCAGGTGAAGAGACCTTGGGTGAGGAGAAATCTTCCCATGTGGAATGAGATGAATCCATTCATCCCTTCTCCCTGATGAGCTACGACCTCCTCACAGCCACATGGCAGGATAGGAGAAAGAGCAGTTTTTGTGGCCTCCTACAATCTGCAAAGTCAAGAACCCTGGCCTCCTCTTCTGCAGGACAGAGCTCAAGCCTGTGCTCTGATCTTTCATTAGGCACACCCTTATTAAGACAGCTGAGGCTTTTTGTAAGTGGCTCAGTGCTGCCAAGAACAGTTCCACAATCTATAGCTGAATTAAACTGCTGGTGAACGTGAGGGCGTGTCTGCCCCCAGTGAGGGAATTCTGTGCCATGGTGTTATGACGGGTCTCCAGCACAAGCTTGATACATTATGCTTAATTGAGAAATTCACCTTAATGCAATCACCTCCATCACAGCGACGACAAGTATGAGCATCATCAGGGTATCAAAGTTTGCTGCTGCACGCTGTCTCTGACCTGAGTGCACACAGCTGGCCATTTCAGAGCTGTCAAGGGTCTGCCTGACAAAAACACCCACCTGTGACATGCCCCAGACACTTGAAATGAAAGGACTTTGAAGGTGAGAGGTCAAGTGTACTTTATTCACTGGCACACTTCTCATTCAAAAAGCTCCATAACAAGGTGTCCACATGTTGAACATGTAATGACCTGAAAACAGCACGATTTACAGGATGATATGCTGGCAGAAAGTTTTCTAACACCTCCCAGAAGTGCACTTTCCAGAAACCCACTGCACATAAACATAAAGGTCTGCAATCTGTCAGTTAATATTAATGTGGTCATTTACTGGTAAGTTGTAATAACATGATGCACATGGGACTTGCTACACTGACCTTTTTGGTGGAAGTGATTCATTAAATGGTCACTCATTTAGACAGCAGTAACTATTTGCACAGCTATTAACATTTTAGAACTTAACTAGGTATTTATTGCTTTCAAAAAGAGATTTTTTTTTTACCAAGGTTAGCTGAAGACTAAGGTCTGTCTGAAGACAGATTTTTTCATTATTTAATAAAGAAAAGAATTTGAAACACAGAAGCATTATAAAGGGGTGGGTCATTTATATGAAATATCTAACTTCAGATTAGTCCAAATGTCTGAGCTATTATCTGTGTGCTTTTGAGCCCATAACTACAAATCATTGCTTTCACTGTCAAAGACTAAACCAGAATCTTCCTTTCTTTCTTTCCTGAGCTATCTTACTTCCTTTTTTCCAACACTATTTAAAGAGAACAGAAAAAACATGGAAAGTGATGAGAGCTATTAATTCACTAACAACATACACCCTGAAACCAATATCCATCAACTTCAACAGATATTTTCTTCTGTCACCAGCTATACCTGACTTCTGCCCATCTGAGTTTAAAATCTGCAAAAACCTAAAATAAAATATTAACAGTATACTATAAAAACTTGTTTTAGCAAATTTCTAAAACAAGCAAAATAATTATTCTTGATGTCCTTAGATGTGCCAGATGTCTTTTAATTTTACCTTTTAAACTTCTCAAAAAAAAAAAACAAACTATGAACTTTTGCTAGTCCCCTGGGACACTTTTGAGACTGAATATAATTTCCACACTCAGGGTGTGGGGATTTTTTTGTTTGTTTGGTTTTTGTTTGTTTGTTTGTTTGTTTGTTTTAGGGTTTTTTTTTGTTTGTTTGTTTGGTTGGTTGGTTTTTAGTTTGGTTGGGGGTTTTTTTCCCATTCTTCTACTCCCTCAGCCTTCTGGCCACAAATCTGTGCAAATGGTTTCCCATCTACACTTATTTTAAGTCCCTAGAGTCTAAGCTTGTGGGATGGTCTTTATATTTCGTGAAAAATTTAGAAATTTGAGTCACATGTAGGGGATATTTTGCCCTTGGGGTGTGTGGGAGAGCCACTGGTGATTTGCAGCAAGATTTCAGACTGGGCAGTAACCAAGAGGAATTCTGTACATGGAAGTGGAGAAATAGCATCTTCTTTCATTTTATGGTTTTTGTTCCACATTTGTAGATATTTGGCCACAGGTCAGTCACAAAACCCAGTGCCCCTTTGAATCTTGCGAAACAAGAAACATCCTTGAATCTTGTAGAAACAAACTTCTACATATCTTTGTTTTCTTTTGCGTTTTGGTGTAGCCAGGAATTTAACAAGACTGAGATGTGAAACAGGAACCTAGAGTCATAGCCTCACCATTCAATCAGCAGCAGTATCCTTCCAGAAGAGTGGCATCTTTTCAAATTTCCCAATGCAGCACCTCCAGAGACGGTGTGATGAGGCATGCCTGTACACGACCAGCCATCAAATATTAGGAGAGGCCCACAGGAGTGACAGGATTTTTCAGCTGAACAGCTACAGCCAGCCTGGTGAGCAAGGGATCCTTCTTTGCTTCCCAGTGAACTCTTTAAAGGGCTTGTGTTTTTGCAAGCCTCTCCAGTGTCTCCTCTATTTGCAAAAAGCACTTGCATTAAACCAAATCTAGGAAAACACAACTCCGCCGGGAAGTGGAGCAGCCATACAAAATCATTATCCCAACAGCCCTAAACACTCCAAACTAGACTGTTGTTTCACAACATGTTGATCACAGCAAGGCTGAGTGGCATGTGCGTGTGCAGGCGATAGATGGTACATTTGCTTACAAATGAAGTGGGGAAAACAGCAGGGGAAAATAAACTGTTAGCCTGGCCTGTGGGAGAGCAGAGTTCAAGTTCTGATTTAACCACAGAAACATCCACAGGCTAATGGGACACTTCAGTCACTCATGCCTCACTTTGCTTTTGCAAAACGACTGCGATAGTTGCCTTCTATATCATTATTAAAAGAATAAAAAGCCCTTCCTTTAGCTTTCACTCACCGTAAGACACTTAGTGATGCACAAAAACATAAATTGACACATCCATGTGAAAACAGCTGAAAGTGACTAAGACCCAGTTGTGAAATATAGATCCATAGAGACTCAAAATTGTGTAACAGACAGCCCATGTCTGTTAGTCATGTGCCAGCATAAAAGAAAATAATAATTAGGAGTGAAAATAAGACACAGTTCTTGCATAAGACAAACTTTGCTACATAAATTCTTCAGTGTTTTTACAACTCTTGCTTTGCCCTCCTTTATTTTTTTTATTTTTTAAAGCATTTAGCAACATTATTTCATGAGAACTTTACACTACGTTCAAAACTAATAGCATAATTAGTGGTGGAAAATACTTAGTTGTCACCTTGTATTTATTTATGTTCCTGGGATCATGTAAAGTTCTGCTACATTAAAATTTAATTTGAAAGAAAAAGAATTTTATTCATTTTTCAGTGTAATGACCATTTCTGCTGGTTTATATGAATGCTAAAATATTGTTTGAACACATTTTTCCATTTGTTTTCCAAGCATTTATGTAAACTCCTAAAGAAAACAGTGCAATGCTTTGTTGGCTGACTATTAGACAAAAGAATTGTAGACACATATTTTATTCTCAGCATCTTGTCAGGAAATGTTCACAGTCCCATCCATTATTTAGCACTTAATTTGTTAATCAATTGATTGATTGATTTGGGGATATTTTACACCGGGATTAACATGCAAACACACAAAAATCTTGTCTCTATGGTAAATTCAGGAAAATTGTATCAGAATGTAAAATGTTCTGATGTTTACAGATGTAGATTGAATCTGTCATGGGTTGGCAACTACTGAAAATAATTCATTGCTTTGAACATAAATATTTTGGATCAAACCTCAAAGCTTATTTGATTTGGTGTGATTATTCCTTCCATGTTCAAAAGAACGTGAAGCCATTCTGTGGGAGCAGGAAAACCGTGTTTAATGCATCATTTCTTCTGAAGAAATTATTTTCCAGCCTAGAAACAAAAGAAAGCCGTCGTCAATCTCAAAATCCCAGTGTTCTTCAATGCCATGGTGTTTTAGGACTTCAGATTTTTTCACCATCTTTCCCCTCACAACTCTGGGATAATGCTCTAGGAAGTCCTTTAATTGATAACTATCAGAATACATACATATATATATATTCCTTTTATGGTGGTCATTGCAGACAGGACTGTATTCTGAGGCTTGCATTTCTTGGTGACAGCATTTATTTAAAACTCCCCATTTCCCTCCCTTTCCTGAGTTGTACAAGATGACCATTTGTGACACTGCACAGGTGCTCGTGGTAATGGGGCAGGCTGATCTTTGTTCAGATAGAATGTGGGTGCTTTTATGATCTTTAAATGGTGGATACTATATGCTCTCTGTGACCCACAATTTAGAGACCCACAAGTTCCCAGTCCTGTCTCTTAATGGTTTGGATTCACCATACTTCCTCCTGTACTGTTGAGTCTTCTTCAAAAGTTAGCTTGGGTAACCTGTGGAAACTCAGTGGAGCTCCTGTGGTCCCTTTTGAGTCTCAGCCTGGATATATTCCAACAATGCACTTTCAAGATTTCAATGCATTTCCCAAGATGGGGGACCGTGCTACTTGCTCAGTGCTTTACTGTGGTACTAATTCTTTAAGCTTGTAGCATTTTGAGAATTATGCCACCAGGGTTCCTGGTGGGGTATCCAAAATAAAATAACTTAAGATTTGTTCAACTTGGATTGAACAAACTGCTTTAATACAGAACAAAATAACTATGTTTATATGACCAAAAGACCTTTGTGCAGCTTTTGAACTTCCACAACAACAAATAAGAACAAGGATGTTAAATGGGACAATTGCATACCTCTGTATCTTACCCATACGTTTTCTTCATTTATTGAAGATAATAGATTTGATAATATTGCAGTTTTTTGCTCTATGTCCTCCTCTGTGTAGAGTGTGTGATCATGCGCATAGGCAAGGACTCTCTTTTTGGTGAATAGAGAAAGAGAAAGGAGGATCTATTGTAAAACTGGGATGAAATCCAACCATGATAGACCAAATGTAATTGTAGGTTTCCAACTGCCTTTCACTGTGCTCTGCACATGAGCATCCAAGGGGCTAGCTGAGGCTCTCATATTTGGATTTTTTAGTGTAGCAGGTTGTGTTTTGAGAATACTGGGACATGAACCAATGTGGGAAACAATCCAGAGCCTAAGAAAACTGCCACTGTGCTAACTGAACTGTCTGAATTAAATCTCAGACACCTCAGCACTAGATGCTCAAGCGATTTCCCCTTCCATCTGAATGTATTACAGATTTATCATGAGGTTTACCTTTTGGTTTTGGAATCCCTTTTTTTCCCCTGTTGCTTTGACTGTGGTAGAACAACTCACATACACAAAAGCACATGCAAGGGAAAAGAAAAGAAATGGGCAGGAGAAGGGGAGGGAGACATGATGGGGACCAACACCTTGTTTATCAGATCCACGTTGAACCATCTGTTGTTAATGATTAGATCTTCAGCTTCCAATTTTCATTTGAATGTTATTGCTCATTTCTAACTGGGTACCGAAACGTCACTTACCAGTGCACGCAGGATTCTAAATAAGAGACTATTTAGCTTGGAAATCTGTTGGAGGGGGAAATTATGTTCCCTGTTACACAGCAAAATATGTTTTCTAACACTGACACTTTCTGATGCTGTGTTGTTGACTTTTTGTGGAAGGAGACTCAAGGTCTGAGGCTGAAAAATGAATTCACCAGTGGTGCAAATTGTATTTGGACTAGAGGGGGTTTGGTGAATGTCAAGGGTCCAGGTTCTGACCTCAGGCAAAATGGTGTAAAAAAAGAAAAACAAAAAGCCTGAAGTCATGAAGTATTTATTCCAGATCTACAGAAAAGGGAAGGGCCTCAGCATCTACCAGTTGAAGATTAAGATGGTGCTTTCTGTACCACACTGCTAGAAGATGTATTTTAAAATAGAAATAACACAGCTTGCCCTTTTCTGCTTGTTTTCACTAGTTTCACCCCTTCTACTTCCCCATGTACATAGAACAACACAATTGTAACTTTTGGGCTAGAACCTGGCTGGATTCCTGTTCTGTTTTTCTAGCAGAGCTTAGGAACATCTGAACTCTGATGTACATAAATCTCCATTAATAAACCTGTGAATAGCTATCTATAAATACTTCACAGATAATAAAACTAATAATTATCTCTTTTTTATATTTAAAAAAGTCAAATGTCACTGTACTTATATCATCTGTTCCTAGAACAACTATTTTTCTCATGTCATAGTCTTTCTATTACTACCATTTCTGAAAAAAAAGATATGTTATTATTATATTTAAAAAGAAAAAAATCATAAGACAATGTTTCTTGACATGATTTCTATTTGTGGCCCCTCTTTGATTGTCTATGAGCAATTAAGAGACAGCCTATGACATCGCTTCAGAGATTTAAAAAGAAAATATAAATCAGAATACATATATACACAAAAGCAGACAAACAACAAAAGGAAAAACCAACCCCAAATCAATGAAATAAAGAAGAGTACAAAGTCTAGTCTCATTGTGAATCGATTGTATATAAAAATTATTGTGACAACCTAGCACAAGATGATCCATGTTTTTTGGCTTAGTTTCTTTCCTTTTTTCTTCTCCTTTTTCCCCAAAAAACAGGTTAGGTGGTCCTTTTGACTTAATTTTTTTTCTTTACCAAGTGACAAAATGACTTATCAAATTACACCTATAGCAGAAAATCCAAAAATACTACTTGGGCATTGAATAATCCTGCAACAATATGAGGCACTTCCTCATCTTTTTAAGTTAAAACCAAGAAAATCCAGAAGTAGCCTTCTCCAAAGCACCTTAGTGACTTCTGTATAAACATATAAATCACAGAGGTACTTTGGAGTGTAGATCCCACTGGGATCCTAAATGCTTATGTGATTTATGAAAATAGGACGCATGTGGCTGTGTTACTTAGGTAATTCAGAAAAAAATTGCTCCTAAAGGGAGAGCTGATCTAGCTGGTTTTTTGCAGTTACTTTGTTTGTCTTGCAATCATATTTTACTTATGGAATCTTTGTGCTCTTATGCTTGTGGGCTGTGACAGAACATTAATTTGCTCTTTTTCACAGCTTGCATGCAGCCTATAGAATTTATTCTATTGATTGCAGGTAATTAAATTGTATTTGTTTGTTTTCATTGCTAATGTGGTTTCTATGGGAGTTGGACTTGCCATCTCTGTGGCAAATATAATAGTTTTTACCTTTGTTGGATTTTAGTATTAGCATGAAACAAACAGGACAGATATCACTTAGACAAGTTAGTGGTTTGCACTAAAAAGGGTGAAATACTTGCATGACCACATTGAAAAGCATTTTATTTTACATCACACTTCTTTTATCATGCCCTGGATAAAGAAATAGATGATCTAATTTATTGTAGCCTCAGATGTGCTTCCTGTATCTTGTATGTGGCAAGGACACATCACTGCAAACTGAACTAAGTGCTGGGTGTAAGATGAAAACTTGAGATGTGCAAATCCTTTCTGTTTCTGTGCACCAGAAGTAACACAAATATTAAAAGTATTACTGATATCCAATTACATGGTAAACCAATTAACATGATGTTTGCAGTCCTTCAAAACAGTAAAACAGGTCTACAAATGTCTCCTATGGTATTCTATGTCAAACATTGTGTAATTACAAGTAATGTATAAATATGTTATTTAAAAATATACATCTTGGACAAAAATGTTTTTTATGTTGGTAGAAGCTTCATTTGAGTGGGTGAACAGGGTAATTAACCCATTTAAAAAAAAGCAAACATTGGGTAGGTGTAAAGTATAATAATGATATTTAGCAAGAGGATCCATTATGTGGTGTATTCAGAATGGACTAAATGAACAGAAAGGCAGTCATACCATGAGGTCTTCAGGGTCAGGCACTTGGAAAGTGCTGCTTAACTGTGGCTTCACAAGAATTCTTTGGGGTATTCTGCACTTGTCTTACGCTGGATGAGAGTGTACTGCCCTTATGCAAGAGTAAATCTGAAAACAGACCTGTAAGTATCACTGGGATGGGTCAGCAACACGTGAAGCTCCCTGGAGAACTCAAAGATGCAGGTATCTTGGGAATGGGTGATGTGCAGAAAACACAGCCTGTGGGGGAAAAAAGCTACACAGCACAAACTTCTGAATTCCTTTTTCTCTCCTAAGTGTGTAAAAATATCAGCCAAAAATCCATCTAGTTGTTGCAATACTTTAAAAAGGTCATGACATGACCACTGACCTTCATCTACTGACAGTGACATTTTAGCTGAAACAATAGAAACACATGTTTTTAATTTTTAAGGTCCTGAGCTCAATTTTAATAGATGGTGAGCACTGCTACTAGCCCAACACTGAAAAGGATTGCAAACCAGTGAGCAGTGTGGTGTTATCTCCTTGTCCTTTATCTAAAGGATGATTTTAAGGATGTAAGTGCTGGATAGGCTGAACCTGTCTTTGATTAAAAGACTTTTTAACATAGAAACATTCAGTGTCTACAGACCTTATTCGTGGTTTGGCTAAAGCTTTCAGCCCTCAGTGGATGATGTTTGAATGCAAGTGTAATTGTTGCCACCACAGCCAGCACGCTGCTGCTTCGGCTGAGATGGGCTCCAGAATTAAATGCATGAGCAATTCCAAGCTTTGGAGCCAGCACTGCATAGCTGGGGGCTAAAATGTGCCTGTGCTCTCTGCAGACTGGGAAGAACTGTCTTGTGCAATTGCACTGCATCCCACACATTTCTCATCTCTGAGGTTCGCTTCTTGGCATCATGGGAGAAAGCTGGTTTTGTGTAAATATCAGCAGACATATGACCTTGGAGTTTGGTATATTTGGGACCTTAATAGCACTTTTCCCCCCACTGTTTCCTTCAGAGCAAATGAAAAAATAAAGATGCTTAGAGAACTTCAACCGATTTTCCAAATGCTTACAGCTTGGATGAAGAAAATGCAAACAGCAAAAGCAAAATTCATCCCCCAATTCCAAATTGAAATATTTTGCTTGAGGATTTTTTAAATGTCTTAAATTTTGGAAGAATTTTATTTAGAAGAACATGTAGATCTAATGAAATTTTCTTTAAGTAAACAACAACAAAAAAAGGGGAATAAATGTTTCAATTAAGACATTATAAAATGAAATGTTTGCTAATTATTTAGTTGTGATTGTGATTAACTGCAACTGAACAAGACAAAATAGACGAGGCCTATAGCACTACCCACACTGAACATTTACATTGGTCCTGCACGCCTTCATGAGTCTCTCTCACCTCTACCCTGAAAAGGCTGGGGCTGAACAAGAGGTTGGGAGGGTCAAAGCTGGTACAGCTGACCCAAGATGGTCAAAGGCATATTCCCCACCCTGTGATGTTGTATTCATCATTCAACACAAGCTGAGAGAAGAGAGGAGGATGGGGCATGGGTGAGTGAGAGAAACATTCATTATTAGTGTGTTTGTATCCTGCACATCCCAAGGCCCCACTTCCCAAAAAGTGGACGGATATCCTCTGTTGTTGAGAAGCAGAGAATAAATATTCTTGTTTGAGTTTTTGTTTGTTTCCACACATGGCCTTTGATTCCTTCCATCAAAATGCTTTTGTCTCAACCTAAGAATTTTTAATTTTGCTTTCTCCCCTGTTCTACCGAGGAGCAGGAGTGAGAATGTTCTTTGGTCAAAATGCAGCAACCAGACAAGGTCGACCCTCATGGCACCATTTCAATTATTGAACATTTCATTTCTTTTTGCCTTCAAGTTCCTCTATTATGAGAAGCACTCAATAATTGTTCTTCTTTTAGCTTTTCTTCACTTATCACCGACCCCTTATCATCCTAGATCCTAGGTCTTCACAGGCAGCCCTTTCTTGTGTCCCTAGAGCTTCGTTCTTTCTTGCATTGAAAAATACATTGCCTCATACCAGTTACTCCTAAACCACGGCATTATTTCTCCGAGGCAAGTTCTGTGATGATGAAGGAAAATGTGAAGGCCTCTGGATCCTAGGTGGTTTAATTACGTACTTATCTAAATGTTATTGCACCTATGGACAATAGATGTATTTTGACTGCATTATATCACTACTATCAAATTAACTTTGGAAAGAGCCAATTAACTGCTGTAAATTATTCTACTTCAATTAAAAGAAACAGAAATTGTGAAGGACTTTAATATACAAATTTGAATCCACAGATTTATGAGACACCAAAGAGAAAAGTTGAATTCCTTTTTTGTAAGAAATGAGAAATTATCTGGAAGGAATGCAATAAAAAATAAGGATTAAGCTAAGTGTCATTATCATTTTAACTTAATTTGTCAACAGAGTAATATATCTAGCTATATTACTCAGTTGACAAATCAATTACAGTTATAATGAAACTTTATACGATTTTACTTTTATTTAATTAGTTGCATCAATATGGGGTTTTTTTTTATTTGAGTTGCACATGAATGCATCAAAATATAAATGATTGAAGCAGGTTAATTATAAGCTTTCAAAGCATACATATCTTAGAAACAAAAAGAAATTTACAGTGCAAAATGCTATAAGTAATGCAATTTGCAAGATGTTTTGTTAAGCTGGCTAAAGGCCATTTTCTTAAATAATACTACTAATAGCAACAATAATCCTTGTTTTTGCCACAAATTATTTTGTGATTTTACTGAACTGTGATGGGGTGGTTGCCTCTAGCTGGATGCCAGGTGTCCACTAAAGCCATTTTGTCATTTTCCTCCTCAGCTGGGCAGGGGAGAGAAAATATAACAAAAGGCACATGAGTTGAGATAAAGAGAGGGTGAGATCACTCACCAGTCACTGTCATGGGAAAAACAGACTCAGTTTGAGGAAATTAATTTATTGCCCATCACATCTGAGTAAAGTAATGAGAAATAAAACCAATTCAATAAACACCGTTTTCCCGTACCCCTCTGTTCTTCCAGTGCTAAGTTTTATCCCTGAATTCCCCATCTTTTCTCCCACAGCAACACAGGGGGAGCAGGGAAATGGGGTTGAGGACAATTCATCATGGGTCATCTCTGCTGCTGCTCCCACCACGTGGGTTGGACTCCTCACACTCTTACCCTTCTCCAGTGTGGATCCCCTCTGTGGGAGATTGTCCTTCACAAGCTGCTCCAGAGTCTTTCCCATGGGTTGCAGTTGTTCAAAAACTGCTCCAGTATGGATTCTCCATGGGCTCAGTCCTTCAGGAACAGGCTGCTTCAGTGTGGGCTCTCCACAGGGTCACAAATTTTGCTCCAGCCTGGGCTCCTCTCTCTACAGGATCCTGCTCTAGCATGAACATCCCACGGGGTCAGAGCCTCCTTTGGGCATCCCCTGCTCCAGGCTGGGCTCCTCTCTCATGGAGTCACAGCTCCTGCCAGGATCCTGCTCCAGCACAGCTTCCCAGGGTTCCCAGCCTCCTTTGGGCATCCCCTGCTCCAGGCTGGGCTCCTCTCTCATGGAGTCACAGCTCCTGCCAGGATCCTGCTCCAGCACAGCTTCCCAGGGGTCCCAGCCTCCTCTGGGCATCCCCTTGCTCTGGTGTGGGTCTCCCCCAGGGCTGAGTTGGATCTCTGCTCCCCCGTGCCCTCCCTGGGCTGCAGGGGCACAGCTGCCTCAGCCTGGGCTGCTCCAGGGGCTGCAGGGCAATCTGAGCTCCAGAGCCTGGAGCAGCTCCTGCCCCTCCTGCTGCGCTGCCCTGCCGGCCTGCAGGGATGCTCCAGAGGCTTTGGTTTCTTGACCAAAGTAATTTCTCCTTGTTAAATACATTATCCCACAGGTGCTAGCACCTTGGTCAGCCTGGATCCAGCTGGCACAGGCTCCCCTGGGCAGGGGAGAGCTTCTGGCAGCTTCTCACAGAAGCCACCCATGCAGCCCCACTTCTGCCAAAGCCTGGCCGTACAGACCCGATACAAGAAGCATCTGAAATAAATGGATGTAAAGTTATTCCCTCTTTTTTTTTTTTCTTCCTTCCTTCAAATCTCTGCTCCCAAGGGTAACACATTTTATTCTCTGCAATGGAATGTGACTCCAACATGAAGATAGTGAGTCATCTAAAAAAGTGTTATCTGGTTCACTGGTGCTAAGTACATTTGATGCATTATGCATAGAGAGGGGGAGTGGTAATTTAAGAGAAATTTACACTATGCTATTTTATGTATTTATTTATCTTTTTTTTTTTAACACTGTTACAGTGTTACAATCTAAGCAACTGCTGCATCAAATGACGATTATACTAACATTAAGCTATAGATCACCTCCTTAAACAGACACTGGGAATTACATTTCTGTGGTGCTACACAGCGCTTTTAAAGTAGGCTGTTGCAATTATGCCACACAATTACCTAAGTGGCCCTGATTCAGGAATGTATTAAACATGCTTAAAATTAAATTAAAATGAAGCTTGTGTTTAAATACTTTCCTATATAAGAAGGTGTCCCAATTTTTTTTTTCTGTTAGGTAGGAAATTGCTGTGTTAAATCAATAGGTACTTCAGTCAGTTTTTCACTGTCATCCCCAGGAACACTTGCACTGGAGCCACAGACAGATGGCATCCCAAAGATGTTAAAAGCCAAGCAGCCATCTCTACTGTCCCATCACTGCAGCTTTTCCTCTCCCAGTCTGTGGCACATCACAGGGTAGTGGTGACAATGCATACTTGGCTGTGGGGAGTGGGGACCACATCCAGCAGTATGATTTTCACAGGAAAACTCAAAATGTCTCCTCTCAAAGTTAGACTGGACCGATCCCGGACAGAGAAGGTGAAGATTCGTTTTTTCATTCATAGAATGCGTGCAGTTTCTTCATCCTTTGGAGCAGATTCAGACCTGCATTTCTCACCCCCAGTACAGCACTTTAATCACTATGGTGATGGCCATTTAGTAAGGGCAGAATGTGATTCTTATTCTTATGAAAAAAATAGAATTAAGTTTTGTTGGACTAACAAAAGAGAAAGAATTGCAGAAGCTCCAAAACATCAAGCTGCAATTCCTTGCTCATCTCCTGGCATTTTCTTGGCTTCTTTTCCCTCTTGTAAAGATTATTTCATGTAGGAGTCATACATTTTCCGGAGCTCAAGTTTACCCTTCTTCAAACTAAGTGTCCTAACACTGAGAGCAGAAATTCCTCTGGAATTTTACTCTCTGACATTTTATTTGGAGATGCTTGACTGAGCCTCTCTGTCCTTTGGAAGCCCCATCTAAAGACGGACTGGGGAAGAGAAAACTAGATTTGCAAAATGTAAATATGCTTTTATGCTTTGCTTTCTGGTATGCCAGAGCCTCCTGTGCAAAGTGCTTCTACTGGAAAAAAAAAACCAAAAAAAACCCCCAAAAATCCTAAACAAACAAACCAGACCAAACAAACAAACAAAACAAAAAAAAAAAAAAAAAAACAAAAAAAAAAAAACCAAAAAAACCAAACCAAAAAACAAAGCTAAAAATACCCCCAAAAAACAAAAAAAACCCCAAAAACCAAAACAAAAAAAAGAACCCAAAAGAACACAACAGCAACAAAAAAACCCCTGCTTGAGATAAAAATGGGCTAGCATTGGACCGTGCTGTGTTCCCCAGCAGAGAATAGAGTGAAAAGGTAGGTCCACAAGGCATTACAAAGAAGAGCAGAGACACAATTTATCAGAGGTGTAGTGCCTGCACAGCTCAGCACGTTGTGCTTAAGTGGTCGTGCTACCATGCTGGTGCACCTTGATAAAGTGGGTGTAGCAATCTCAGCTCCAGAAGCAACTCCTGGGAATCATTGTGCCTCCACTTGCGAATCCCACCTTCTGTTTCTGCCCCTGCTTTCAGTTTTCTGTGTGGTAAATCAATAATTCATTAGAGTAATGACAAAACTCCCCTTGTGTCAGTCATTAGGCTGTGAGCATGACTTCTTATTTCAGCCTTTTCTGGTCAAGGAGGATTCTTTTTCTCCTTACAACTCAGTGGCCATTTATGCAGTTTTACTCCTCAGATGTTTTTAAAAGGCTGGACTCCTCTTCCTCCCCTGCAGAGAAGAGAGCTCTTCTTAAGCTTTGTTTCTAGACTCAAAAAAAGATTTAAAGAAGTGAAGGAATCAGGCCATACCACACTAGTCAGTCTAAGGGACCGGACCATCAAAGAAAATAGTAATTTGACTAATGTGAATATTTGCTGTTTTAATAGTCAATACTTCACTAAATTTGGAATTCAGAAGTGCATTCTTGTTGCTTTTGCACACTCTTGTTTGGAGTGTTTCCTTTTGTCACTTTCTCTGAGATTGTGGTCTGCTCACAATGGAGCAATGGAGCAGTCAAGAAGAGATATAAAGGGGTCAAATATGGGATATGTTGGAGTTAAAAGGAGACAAACAACAACAACAAAAAAAACTCCATACTTTTCTCTTGTGCATTTCATTTCTCTGACACGATTTTTGAAAATAATAAAACCGAGAATCCTGTGAGATTTCAAATATGCAGATTTCAAACTGAAGAGTTGTGACAAGAAAGAGAGAGCGATGCACCAAATGTTTACCAATACACTTAGCAAAAAAGATCCTCCCAACAGACACAACAGCAGGTAGTTTCCTTCTTATGGTGGTTTTGAGGAACACTGTCTGGAAGTGGAACATGAGGATTGTTTCAGTCCTTAAGAATGGATTTATACAAATGCTTGCATAATCCTACAGCGCAGTAGTCAGAAGTCTGTGTGTTGTCTGTAATAATACATAAGTTTCCATTTCTAATATTTCATAATTTAAAAAAATATTGAGTGCAAATGAGCATATTATTTCCTTTCTCTTTTTTTATTCACCTACTGCTTTTCCCTTTGTCACTCAGAAGGAAAGGAAATGTTTTTCTAGAAAGGTGCTTGGTACATATATAATAAAAAGCCAAGAAATTAATGCATTACAAAAAGTTTTCAGTATTTTTTAAATTGGTCACTCCACATCATTTGTGCGAAAACTCTACAAGCTATCTAATGAAAATATTTTAAAAAAAGCAATGTTTTCTCATTTCCAATGAACTTAGAGTTATATTAAACAAGTAAAATCTATTTTAGCAAGTATATTGAATAGTTAGATATATTTTTATTTGCTCACATTTAAAGTCAAAGGATAAGGAGAGGATATTCAGATGCTATTATTTTTCTCATCTCTCAGTTGTAATAACTGTTTTAAGTCAAAGGTTTTCCTCTGCAATCAAATGGCCTTGAGTTAATACAACTCAGGAACAGTGAAATTATTTTTTTGGCAAAGGTGAGACTGTGCATATACATAGGTCTTCTCCTTGAAATACTTTTAGGTCCTGTAATTTCTTATTCATGGCTATCTTCATCAGTTCCAAACGAGCAGACCCCACATGCCCAAAACTAGACAAAGCAAATTCAAGTTGAAATTTAGGGGAATGGGAGAGTGGTGGGATATAAGAGCAGTACTAATATGTGCAGATGATTTTTTAAAATATATTTTGAAAGTGTATTTTGATAGTTAGAGAAGGGAATATATTTAAAAGTGGATTTATAATCACCAATGTATCTCTCCTGTGCAAGAGCAAAACACAATGGGTCAAAAACTACTTGACGATAATCATGAACTTTTTTCTCTAAATTTTTGTGTGAATTTAAAAACCCTTTGTAGAGCATTTCTTTATCAATGAACCCACAGTATAAACTCTGACATCTCTTGTGAAAAATGAGTGTGTCTTTACTCCCACTTTTGACGGAAAACCTTGGGAATAGATGAAGCTGGGAGGGTGAACACGGTGACAATGAAAGACCTTCAGGACCTTGCTCTGCTCCTCTGCACACTCTTTCTCATCTAAAGCACTAATGAGAAAGTTACATTCTTCTGATATAATTACTTAACTTCCTGTGGAGGTCCACAAAAGTGGAAGAGAAGCAGATCTCTGTATTATACTTACCTCTGTGGGTTTTGGTATCTCCTCCCACAGCTGCCACTGACCCAGACACCAAGATATTGTGCATTGCCACAGCACCCAGGGGGCAGATCCTTCTAACCTCAGCTTTTTCTGCAACCCATGCTTTCCTAGCAATTTTGTGGGAGGCAAGCTCCTGATTTGACCCAGAATCTTAGAAAAATAAAGGTTTTAAAAAATTACTCACCGTGTTCAACTTTTTTCCCCCTCTTTATTTTAGGCTTCTCCCCTCGGTCCCGACATGTCTCAAAATGCCTCTTCACCTCAGTAAGATTTTGACATTTGGGAAAAACTTGCTTTAAAAAGAAAAAAAAAGAAAAAAAAAAGGGATAAAACAGCTTGGCACAAGGGAGCTGCAGCTCTTCAGTTCCCATTAGAATTTCTGAAACGACAATAGCTGAAAGGTTAGGGCAAAACCTATTAGAAAAGAAAAGTTGAGGTAAATCAGGTGAGCTCATCGAAGAAAATAGGGAAAGATTGGTTCCCTTTTGGGATTAGGTCTAATTAAGGTGAGCAAGCAGCTGTGCCTGTTTGGAATAACAATTGTGCTAGCATGTCACTTTTTTTCTGCTTAGTTTAAATTTATATAGTTTGGGAATGGTGGATGTAAGAAAATTAGAGCTCATTTAGAATCTGTTGAAAGGACACTGCGCCTTCATTATTAGTTTTGCATCTGAATTTTCCTGGGGCTGTCCTCTCACTGTTATAGGTAATGGATTTTTCCCCAGATGTAATTGGATGAGTTTAATTTTTTCTTTCATTACCTGTCTAGAAGCCCTCTGCCCCTATTTCCCTTTGTGTTTTATTAGGACTGTAACCCCTATTTAAATAAAGGCTTTGATTGTGATTATATATGTTCAATCAGCACTTTCTGATTGAATAGTTCTGGTCACACAACGCTCTTGCCTAGCATTTTTTACTAATTACATTTTTGCCATGGTTGTGTACTGTAGAACTTAAAACAGTGTTTCCTTTATACCTTTAAACTCTGGCTAAAAGTTTGTATCTCCCATGGGCCAAAGTACTCACAAAAAAAATTTAGGTGTTTTCCTATTGTAAGGCATATGAGCTGAACTCATGTACCTTGAGGTATATGAGGTCAGAGCAGCTGCCCACTAAAAAGATATAGCACTGATTACATCCTCTCCAGAGTATCTGGGTATATCAAGTAAGTTGGCTCCATTTTAAAAGTCTTCTGTTGTTTTGATTTTCAGGGCTTTCCTGTGGGTATTGATTTCTTTTTTATTTTTGTGGGGATATTTTTTTTTTTGCATTGTTAGTTGGTTTGGCTTGATTTTTTTTTTTTTTTTAATGTTCAAGATGTATTTTCTTCCATTGATAAGTTTTAAAATTACTTTTACTGTGTAAAGCCATGTTGATTTTACTGCTGTTAAAAATGACCACACAGAAAATTATTTGTTTCTGAAAAACATCTAATTTATTCTGGTCCAATTCTGGTGTTCTCACACCATAGGAGTTACATCAGAGTAAGGAAGGAATTCCATTTTAGGCTTCTAGGTTTTACAAAGCTCATTGGGAAGAGAGTATCTTCCTCCAAATTCCACTCAGTGCCTTTAGCTCCTTTAATTAATATGAGACCTAATGAAAATTCTTGATTACAGTTGCAGCAACCCAGTTCTGAATCTTAACTTTGGGAATCTAAAGACCTGTCTCGTTTTATCTTCAACTATTAATACATTAATTATATTTCTTTCCACAGTGCTTGAAATACCACGTCAGGTTAAGCCTCCATGAGCTAACAACACTAACCTGGAGATATTTGGGGCCACTTTTTAAAGTGAAAGCAAGGTGGGTTGAATGTATGACCAAATCAAAATGGTAGTTTTTGATATGATTCTCTTTTAGATTTCTCAGGAAAAGTGATTGCACAGAGCTGAAAAAAATACATATCTGGTCTGACACAAGTCACAGGTGATTCTTACAGCACATCTCAGATCAGAGGGAGGAGGTGATGAGGGAGGACCTTTCCTTTAGAGAAGGGCTGAGGGAGGTGGGGTTCTCTGGAGAAGCGAAGGCTCTGGGAACCCCTTTGGGCACCTTCCATGACCGAAAAAAAGGAGGCAGAGAGGTTTTTTCATACAGATAGTGACAGGACAATGGTGGCTGGCTTTAAACTAAAAGAAGTTAGATTTAGATGAGGTGTTCAGAGGAAATTATTTTTGTGAGGGTGGTGAGACCCTGGCATAGGTTACCCAGCAAAGCTGTGGATGTCCCATCCCTGGAAGTGTTCAAATCCAGGCTGGACAGGACTTTGATCGACTTGGTGTGATGGAAGGTGTTCCTTTCCAGGTGGATGAAAACCAGATGGTCGTTAGGGTCCTTTCCTGCTTGAGCCATTCATTGATTCATTCTATGCTCTCCTTAACTAACACTAAAGAATCTGTCTCAAGATTTAACACGAAGGATATTAAGTCACAGTTTTTCTTGTAACTTGTACAGGAACCACTTAGGTCTAGATCTTTAGTATAGACTGAACAAAACTCTCCTGATCTGGGGAGTTTGTTGATACATCATGTGATAGGATCTTGATAGCATCATGCTTATAGGATCTGCTTCTTCTCAATATCACTGGTGAGAGATATTGAATGGACACAATTATCCAAATATTTCCAGCTTTATTGTTTTCATCTGCAGATTCAATTCGAGCAGATCTCTTTAGTATTTTAGCTTTGAAATATTTTCATCCATCGCATTATTAAAAAATGACTAAACAGTAGGTGGTTATAAGAGATCACTTTTAGAAGAAGCCTACAGATTGTTTTCATTGCCATTCTATTGTGCATACAAACAGCTTGTATCCCTCCATACATATTTATGTAACTTAGGTGTTTTAGAACTCTTTTATTCTGAATAATTTCAACACCACGGAAATGCTACTTTAATATCAACAGACAAAGTAAATAATAATAATAATAATAATAATAATAATAATAATAATAATAATAATAATAATAATAATAATAATAATAATAGTAATAGTAATAGTAATAATAATAATAATAGAAGTTTGTACTTATGAAAAAATAAACAAGTGAAATTATGTTTTGTACCTAAAACCTCATTATTTACTGCAATTCTCTGGAAAATTGTCATCAGGCTTAACATAATGAATTCGAAACCTCATTGTTCAAGAACTCAGAAAAGCTAAAGCATCAAGGATTTTACTGACAAAAGAAAGGCTCCCTCTAAAATCGGAAGGATGAGAATTCATGATGATGTAGTGAAACATAACACTATAACATCAACTTGCAATACTCTCAAGAAATTTTAGAAGTTCTTGTGCCCCCTTTACCAGTGTTTTTTTGCTTGTTGGTTGTCCCTGCTGCACATGTGGTGCATCCAAATATCACAAAAGTGACTGTTCTTTTTGGTGATGATTCTTCAGTCTGGACATTAGAAATAATACAAACAAAATAATAAAGACAAACCCCAGTTCCTAACACCCCAGGAGCAAACTTTTTCCTTGGCAAAGCTCAAAGGCTGTACAGAGCTGATAATCCAATAGAAAAGAACAGAGCAAGGTAATAAAGTAATATAAAGGTCAGATAATTTGCAAAAGTAAGGCAGAGGTGACCTCAAAACAACTATGTGCCAAATTCTGATTTCACACCTTCCAGGTCAAAATCAGTCTGCCAATGCTCTGTACAATGCCCTTGCAAAACTGCAGAATATCTGAAAATGGTATTTTAGCAGAATGATTTTAAAGGAAATATAGTAACAGTAAATAGAAGTTTTATTGGTGATTCATGTGGAGCATATTGGTTTATTGGAAAGTGTAGCAAGAAATTATGACACTAACAGATTTCATGTTGGTCTCTTCCCTTTTCAAAGTATTTTCATAGTTTTACTATTGACATAAAGTGAAAATAATGTTGTCTTTTATATACAACATACATATTTTAGGCAGACATGCTTCATTTTTATGCAAAAATACTCAAAATAGCCATTGCATTTTTACATAATATTTGTATTGCAAACAGCTTTGTGGACATCTAAGTAAAGGTTATAATGAAGTTACATCAAACAAGCAAGTAATGAATTTTTAATTATATTTTATTGAGGATGAATTTTAACAATTCTTTTTTTTTTCTGTCCTCACATTGAAAACAACATCTGCCATTAAGCATGAGCTTCACTTAGAAGTGAAATGAAAAATAAAAGACTGATTGTTTTCTCAGGAGAATTTAAACTAAAGTTCAGATTTTTTTTTTTTTTAATTATTGGTTTAGGTTTTTTCCTAAACTGAAATAATAATGGTTGGGGAAACTATTCCTCAGTTATACTTTTTCTACTTTTTATTTAAAGACTTGCCTCTCAAAAGTTTCAAGTCTCCTGTGGTAGAGACAATAATATATTCTTTTTGACTTTTGAAACATATTCTAAATATTCCTTCCAGCTTACTTGGTTGGTTACATCTCTTAGTAGGTAATAATGGCATTGATATAATACTTGCAGTGCTAAAGGATTCCAGACATCAGTTCTTAATGCAAATGGAGTCTGTTTTGTAGAAGGAATTAACAAATTTACTCATTACCAACTTCTCCACGGGATAATAGCCACCAATGGATAGCTGAAATTAGGGCAGTTATCTAACCTAAGTCTATAACGTTTTATACCATAAGGAAATTATCCTCCACCCTCCAATAACTCTTTTGGGGAAAATTTAACTTTAGAAGAATATAATTACTAGGGATATGCAAATAATGGATTTTTTTCATGAATATTCATTCAAATAGAGAGCAATATCTCTGATTATTTTGTGATCTTCTGTGACAGTCATGAGTTCTGCTTTGCTTACATTAACACTTCCAAAACTGAAAATATATTGTATGGAGTTTATTTTTTGGACTAGCATGTTATTTTCCTGTTCATCACTACATAATTATGTAAATAGTAAGAACTCCCATTAATTTTTAAAGTACTCAGTAAACCTACAGCACTTTTGCAATATTTTTACATTAAAACTTTGATGATGCAGACGATTTTCAATTTTTGCAATTTACACTATTTTGCAGCTATGCTGTACTTGTTGATGGCCAACAGTGTAATTTCTGATTAAAAAAAAAAAAAAAACAAAACAACAAAAAACCTATTTCTCATTAATAAGGTCCACCCAAAAGAAAATGGATGAAATATATGTTTTTTCATTTCATCCTTTGAGAAGAGATCTGCTGACAGATATAGAAGCTTAAATTGACAGATATAGAAGCTTAAATTGAGCTCCTGACCTAACCTGAGTCTCTCTTTACCCTACCTTAATGGTGAAGAAAATGTAGGATATTGCAGTGTAGATCTGTAGGCAGGAGTCTGCCAATCAGAAAAGTAAAGGGAAATTAAATAATTTTCTTTCTTTCTTTCTTTCTTTCTTTCTTTCTTTCTTTCTTTCTTTCTTTCTTTCTTTCTTTCTTTCTTTTCTTTCTTTCTTTCTTTCTTTCTTTCTTTCTTTCTTTCTTTCTTTCTTTTTTTTTTGAGATATTTGTGCTGTATCTTTAATAATAGAATATGCATTTTATAAAAAATAAAAAAGGAATTCTGACTATTTTTCAAGCTGACGAAATTCAACTTCACTAATAACACTCTAAAGACTCAACTTAAAAAATGGATAACTGAGCATTTTAAATTGTAGCACAAAATTTCTGTAAAAGTGTAGCTCATAGCAAAAAATAATTCATTAGAAGGGAAGTTATGAGAAGGGATGTTCTGAGAAGGGAAGGGAAAGCAACACAAGGCAAGGCAAGGCAAGAGAAAAAGAAGAAAGGAAGAAAAGGAAGAAAAGGAAGAAAAGGAAGAAAATAAAGAGAAGGAAAGGAAGAAAAGGAAGAAAAGGAAGGAAAGGAAGGAAAGGAAGGTAGGAAGTGGCGGAAGGAAGGAAGGAAGGAAGGAAGGAAGGAAGGAAGGAAGGAAGGAAGGAAGGAAGGAAGGAAGGAAGGAAGGAAGGAAGGAAGGAAGGAAGGAAGGAAGGAAGGAAGGAAGGAAGGAAGGAAGGAAGGAAGGAAGGAAGGAAGGAAGGAAGGAAGGAAGGAAGGAAGGAAGGAAGGAAGGAAGGAAGGAAGGAAGGAAGGAAGGAAGGAAGGAAGGAAGGAAGGAAGGAAGGAAGGAAGGAAGGAAGGAAGGAAGGAAGGAAGGAAGGGAGTGACGGAAGGAAGGTTAAAGATCTCAGCTGAAAGAAGATGGACCTGAAACATGTCTCTTTTACAAAAGTTGTCCAGTTGTCCAGTGGACTACACAGACAGTCTGAAGAGTCACAGACACAATGAAGTTGGGTGAAGAAATCATAGAAAATTTATAACCCCAGTATACTGACAGGACCCACAATAACTTTAACTTAATTTCCAAGTCTAACTTAAATGATACATGAAACCACCAATATTAATAACAGCTAGAGTCCAAATTTATTATCTTTGAATGATCAAATTCAGTGAATGTTCTGCTCCTTGCTGCATTATGCAGAGAATTCAGCTCACAAGAGATAAGATTCAGATAACTTCCATTCATGACTTTCAATGTCTTTGTCAAGAGCTTATTGCTGGAACAATGGTGATGCCATATTGCATCAGGAAAAGGTCTGAATGTCATTTAATGAATATAACTTTAATTTGGGAAGGCTTAAGCAGAGATATGACTCAATTAGTTGGTATACACTGTCTGAGTAATTCACTTCATGGAGTTAACAATCAGCATGGGCATGTATATTTATATGAAAGAAAGGTAGCTAAAATTTCATTCATACATTTCACTGTTGCTTTGAGACAGGGAGATGCTGTAAATCATCATCTACTTCATGGATGACATAAAATATGTACTTGGTTTATAGTATCTTCTCACTGACTGCCAGACATATCATAGCTGATGCTGGTGGACTTGGCCCTTGATGCAAAGCCTTCAAAGATGGGAAAATGCAGCACAATGCCATGACTTCCAGCTAGTAAAAAGGGTAGGTACATCCCTGGAGTTGCACAGACACCTGGGGAATACTTTTGTTTCAATAAATCACATTAACCTCTGTTTGTGGAAATCACAGTACATCCTCTGTCGAAAAGCCAGCCTCTGTAACTGTGCTTTGTACATTGGGCACAGCAGAAGCTCATAGAATGGCAACTGCCATGGCTAAGGGGGAAGAGCTCTGTGCAGGCACATAACTATTCTGGTATCATAATGCTGGAATCACTTACTGTAACGGCCAGCTAATGGGGAAAGATGGAGAAGAAGCAGTTTCCCAAGTCCCACTTCACTTACAGTAAATTAATGCCTGTGGTGAACACAGATAAACTGAAGGTAATAACAAAGTTAGCAATCTTACATCTTGGATTCCATTCATCTACTTGAGTCCTAGGTATATGCTTTTTACCAAAGCACGTTCCTCCTCTTCAAACTGCATTTCTGAGCAGGTTTCGGTCTAAATTGCTGTGCATTGCACACTAATGCTGAGAGCCTACCAGTACTTATAAAGGCTAACTATTTTCAAATTCTCAAAATTTAGATTAATATAATTCATCAAATCCTTCAGCAAAAGTTTACTAAAAAGAATTGTTCAAGTGAGAAGGAAATCTGAAATAAATAAATCTGTATTTCTACTCCCGTTGTAACACACCACCTGAACTCCTGCTCCTTCAAAGTGCTGGTTTCTGCTTCACAACACACACCCCAGGAAACAGCACTATCTGTCAGCTAAGGCAATAGGGCTGTACCTAATGAGAGAGCTTTCTTTTCCCTTCAGCATCCCTGGAATTGGAAAGATCACAGAGTTTAGCAAGATAGGAACACAGGACTCAATTTTCAATTCTTTCCTTCTGCAGACATGGCTTCTGAAGGGCGAAGTTTTTGAGATGGTAAAAGGATTACTCCACTGATGCATATCATCAGCTTATATTTAGGAGCAGAGCTGGAAGTGACTTGGAAAGAAGGGAATTCTGTTACCTAACTAATTGAATCGGAATGTCTTATTAGTATCCTCTCTCAGTAATCTGATATGAAAGTCACTAATATGATACGACTGTAACATAGTATTAGCAACAATATATTCTGATATGATATGAATGCTAATGTAATAAAAAGGGATGTTGCTAATGTGCTAATCGGATAAGATATTGCTAATGAGATATGAGAGACTCCACTAAAAAAAATTATATTACTTCCCTTAACTTTTTGAAGATAACATTAACCTTGCACACCAGGAATACCTCAAAATGTCCTTTTGCTGTTTTCTGGATATTTATGATTCTTTCTTTGCCCATTTCAGCTTTGTAGGCACTGTGATTTTACTTACAGACTATTCAGACTCAATCATAAAGAGAATAAATAATTGCAGAGTGATTTGTGAGTCTCAAACCAACATGCACCGATGTGATAGTTACTAAGCATTGCAATAATGTGTATATTTAAACAAGTTTCATAGAACTGCTTAGGTTAGAAAAAAACCATTAGGATCTTTAAGTCCAGCCAGTAATCCAGCACTGCCAAATCCAACACTAAACCATGTACCCAGCTGCCACATCTCCGTGTCCAGGGATGGTGATTCCATTGCTTTCCTGGTCAGCCCTTTCAGTGAAGAACTGTTATTGAATATCCAAAATAAACCTCTCCTGCTGAAACTTAGGGCCATTTCCTTTCATCCTACCTTTTGTAATCTGTGAGAAAAGACCAACACCCAGCTGGCTGTTTATATTCCCTACTTTCAGGGAGTTGTAGACAGTGAGAAGGTCCCCTGTGAGCCTCCTTTTCTCCAGGTTAAACACTCTCAGCTCACTCAGCCACTCCTCACAGGAAATGTTCCTTTGTTTCATCTCCAACACTCTTAAAAAATTAGGACTTAAAGGTCATAACATTCAGGTGAAGGAATGTAATGTCATTTTTCATATTATTCAGAAAGAAACAAGGTCAGAAAACGGAGTTATTCGCCACGTAGCTAGAGGTGAATCTGTACGATATTGTAGAATTCCTTTAGATGGACATCCAATTTATTAATAAAATTTTTCTTTCCTCTAATACTTTAAATGTTCTTTCAATTATTTTCTCTTTCTCTTTCTCTCTTTCTCTCTTTCTCTCTTTCTCTCTTTCTCTCTTTCTCTCTTTCTCTCTTTCTCTCTTTCCATTTTCATTCTAATTTTTTATTTTTATTTTTCATGGCTGGGTGTGTTCTCAGGAATTAAAAGAATGATGGTGATATAAAGGTAATGGACTGGAATTGCCCTTAGTTCCCTCATCTATGAGACACTAAATGGAAAACAAGACACCTGAACTAAATTTAGTTCTGGTGCACCAGTAGAAATTATGATTTTAGCACCAATGTGTATACAGAAAGTGCTGGAGTCAACACATTTAAATTAATATTTAGCAAGAGGAAGTTTCAGTAGAGGATCTTATTGTGCTGATTTGTGCATCATTGGGATGTATGCTATATTACATTAAATTAAATATGTAAAGAAAAGAAAAACCTATATTAAATTATGGGACTTTCCTCAGCTTAAAAAACAGGGGAGAGTTTAATTTTTTTCCAATAGACATAACAGCCACTGTTAGCAGAAGTGCCTATAAATGTGTGTGAGGTGGTTTTGATTTTATTTTTCTTTATTTTTCACTATGTGAGGTCATATTTTCATAGTTAAATTGACATGCCTTCCATAACAGATTGCTCCATTATAGTGCCTGTCACTCTTAGAGAGAATCTCTCTTCTCAAGAACACTATGTTACTACACAAGTTAGAACAGGGACAGGACATATAACCTTTCTCCTTCTTTTGCTTCTTGGTTCGGTTTTTTTGTGCCATTTTGGCAAAGTTGTACAGTTATTTTGTGGTTTAGATTATCTGCAAAATGGATGTATTAATAATTACCTTCTTGCAGAGGTAATTATAAACTGTTTAATACTGATTAATAATTAGAAATGTTTTAATCCCCTTACAGGAAGGGAATTAAATGCAAAGTACTATTATGACTGTTAATAATGCACAGTGAACTTTCATGCTTATATGTAGTGGTTTCTTCTTTTATCCATTTCCCAGCTTAACACTTACTTTTTAAATTGAAACTGTATTAGGCAAGGTTATTCAGGAGAAAGCAGAATGGTGGTTGCAAGGGTAAATTTGAGGTAGAGGGTGGGTTATTGAAAGGAAATGAAGCCACTGACTTAATTGTGTCTTACAATAGAATGGAGGAAAGCAGCACAAAAGAACTATTAGTATTAATATGAATAATGACCTATAAATATTCCACTTGTTAACCATGTAATCAATTCTGTGGTCTCAATGGATGTCTATCTTCCCTTTTGTATATTTGTATATTATAATTTAAATGCATACATTATAATGAATTTTTTTTTTGGCTTACTGGCTTAAAGTATGAGAGACTATTCATTTAACAGTCAGATATTTATTCATTTCTATTGGATTGGAATTGCAAAGTCCTTACTTAGCAGATTTAGTACACTAAGTAGTTATTCCATAGGGTAGTAAGGTTAACATGGGAATGATGCAGGGTTTTCTAAAGCTGACAGAAGCATCTGGTGCTCAGCTCTGGGTACTTCTTGTAGTCATGTTATTCAGTCAGGTTTCAGTCATTGTCACCCTGTTGAATCCCCAGCGAGCTTCACGCCAGAAAAACGAACATTTGTTGTTAAATTGTAGCCTGATTACACTTATTGAGTATTTGCAGGTTGGCAGGCTAAAAGTGGAAAGTTAGGACACTCATCACACTATCCTTGACAACAGTATCAGAATATTTAATTTTATTGTTATGAATTTTTCCTCATGTTTCATCAAGAGAAAACAAGCTTGTTTGACCAAGTACTTAAGAGAGGTTTGGGGCAGTGGTTTCTGGAAATTATTGAGGTAAAAGAATCTAATGCCTCTATCCTTGCTATTTTTTCTTACCCAGGTTTAGGACAGATGCTGTGATTTAACTCCAGAAGGAGCCACACAGCTGGTCAGTCACTCCACCTCATGGCATGAGGGAGAGGATTGGAAGGGGAGCAGTGAGAAATCTCATGGGTTGTTATAAAGAGAGTTTAAAAAAAAAAAAAAAAGTGTGCAAGATAAGGAATTTATTCCCTACTTCCCATCAGCAAGTAGGTGTTTGTCCATCCCTAAAACACATTGAGGAGGACGGGTGCCATCATTCTGAATATCCTTACCTTCTTCCCATTATCCCCAGCCATTATTGCTGAGCGTGGCACCATAGGTTATGGAGCATCCCTGGGGACATTTGGGTGGTCAGCTGTGCCCTGTGTGTCACCTTGAGTCTTCTTGGGCATCCCCAACCTCATTAGTGAGGGTAGAAAATACCTTGGTGCTGTGTAAACTCTGTTCGTCAATAAATAAAACTTCTCTGTTAACAACAGATTCTGTCACCAATACAGAGCATAACCCCTAAAAAGGAACTATGGAGACAATTGGCTTCATCCCAACCCAAACCAGTGATTAAGGTGAAATAGACACTGGTTTCCAAACATACAGTGGCAATATAACTTGCTTATTATCTTCTCACAGGTAAATGGCTTCCCCAGCTGTAAATCATGTAAATCATGATCACACTCAAAAATAAGTAGTCTATAAATATATTTCCTTAGAGAGAAAGATTGTGAAAGTTATAGGGAAAATAGCTAAAAAAAAACTAAAAAAGGACTCTCAAACTCATTTTATTTCTCAATATGTTATTTCTTTTATACTATAAGACTTCAACTGCATCTTCGAAATATAACAAGTTGACTGTAGGGTGTGTGTTGTATTCTGGAGATCCGAGCTGTCTAAAATGTCACTGAAGTTCTAGGAAAATGAATATTCAGTGACCATAAAGGTCAATCAAATAGTCAGAGAAGCTTGTAGAGACAGAAGAATAGGGGAACATCTGCATAAACATACGAGAGCAGCCCAGCTGCTGACCCTTGCTCTCACACAGATGTCTGTCTGCTCTCCCATCTCAAATATAGGCATTTATATAGGAAAAGCAGTGCAGGAAGACATATGGATAGCCACATGTTGATGGATGGTTGGTTGGCTAAGGCTGTCACTGAGCAAGGAGGCGATGAATAATTTTGCTGGGGATGAGAGCCAGCACTTTCTGAGCCCTGCACATTCTGGGAGCTGGAACTCCTCACTGCCACATCACTGAGGGGACAGCTTTCTCCTGAAAAGCATCCCAGACTGACCTGTCACCCAGTTGCTACAGGACTAATTTCCAGGTGCTCTCTCAAGTCTTTAGCACCTTTTTGTTTAGAAAGAAAAATAAAACTCTGACACCTGTGTCCCATCTGCTGGACATTTCTGTTTGAAAGGAGGAAAGAGGAAAGTGTTTCAGTCTGGAAGGGGACTTTATCATTTCACCTGTAACTCTGTTCAGATTTCTCATAGATTTCCATTACTGTCTGCTTTAATAATGTTCCTTACTATCTCCCTTTTCCTTGCACAAATTTGGCTTCGATTCCATCTATTCCTTTCCTTCTGACAGACTACAAAACTGTTCATCCAAAGACATAAATCCTCACAAGTATGATGCACAATAGAGATTTAGTGACTTTTCCTTTTGGGTCCAACAAAGACCTCAGAATCTCTCTTGATAACATTAACTTCTACCTTTTTAATTTTTCAGGAGAATAATTTTCTGCAAAATTGAAATATTTTTTCTTAAAACTGTAAATCTTAGTTTTGATCTTCCACCTTTTAAATAGCTATAGGAGCCACTAGGGACTGCTACTTTTCCTATTTTGCCTGATCAGTTTAAATTAACTATTTTTTACTACTTGAACAACATCCATCCTGTATATTGTTATATAGGATAAAGTTATTGTTCTTTGGATAATTGTGAAAATTTATTCCAGAAGGTTTGGGCTTTTTTTCATTTTGCTTTGTTTTGTTTTGATTTTGGGGTTTTTGTTTGTTTTTGTTTGTTTTTGTTCTATTTTTTGAGGGGTTTTTGTTTGCTTGATTTTTCACTGAACTGGATTATCAGGGCTATTGGAAATCACAATTTAGATTTGCTTCATGTCTTTTAGTCAAGATATTAATAATGTGGTTAAAAGCTGCTGTTTGAAAAAAATGAATTTATGTTCTATTGCTACTTTTCTGTATAATTTAATCAAGAGAGTCTCAATACCAGTCTATTTGTATTTATATTGCAATTTTCAAGCACGTAAACTATAAAACTTTCTTTAAAGGAACTAGAAAAAACTATTAGCTGAACTACTAGAGGGAACAGGCAAGTCTGATTTGGGAAGTTTTGACCATCTTCCTTCAAAGTATTAGGACATTGAACTCATGTTTTTCTCCATTTTCCAGCTATAGAAAAAGTGCTATTTTAAATAGATTTATATTCAGAAATAATGAAAATGAGATGAAAATTTGTGAAAATTACCTCTAATAAACTATCGGGTTTTGGTTGGGTGGGGTTTTCTTTTGTGTGCTCTCAGTTGAGTTTGGTACATGGTGTGGATTCCTAGGGATTTGCAAATTTGCCTTCTTCAAAATGAATCTCAGCCAACCGACAGAATATGTTCTGTTCTCCACTAGAAAATTTGGGTTTGATGTAAAGAAACCCTGATTACAAAATCTGAAAAGCTGCATAAACAGATTTTATCACCACCTCTTTCTCCAGTGTTTCCAGAATCCCCCTCAAATAAACATTCAGAGAAGTCCTAATCCAACTTTCAAGCAAGTGGCAACATTTCACAGTTTATAATGTTGTCAGCACACAGAGAGTGCTGATCTGGGATAGCACAGGGGGTCCTCACCTCTTGCACTGAGAGCATTTCCTGACCATTGATTGCTAAGAGTTGTCATTCACCCTTTTTACATTCTTTTCTTAAGAAAGGAAGGATATGAGACCAGTGAATAAGGAGGAGAATCAATTGGGTACCAGTCAGCTTTGCACAACACACACAGAGCAAACCTGGCAGCAAGGCTCTGGTTTGTATTTGAACATGAAGAATTCAAAGGACTTAAGAGTTGTGTGAATTCAGACTTTCAGGTGTGATTCATTGGACTTTAAATAGATATACACAGAGCAGACATTTTCATCTGAGCTAGTGACCGCATGCTCTCTCTATAGCAAATGGAGAGAGGTAATCACATCCAAGGTATGATTCCTCTCATTTTAAAGCAAGGTCCTAAAATATGCTGTGAAGCACATAATTCTGTTCACTGGCTGTAAGGCACGATGACTTAAGGTGCAGACAGTATTAGACATGTTTAAAGCTTGATAAAAGCTAACTTTTAATTCTCTAAGATATATACATTTTATACAAAGATATTTCTACTCTGCTTTAAAATAGTATTTATGCTTTGTTTATACAATTCTCTAAATTTCACAAAATTACTACTGATCTGGTACAGAAAGATGTGCCATAACCATCCTTATTTTGTATTTTAGCATTTGATAGATTTTAATAATAATTTGAAAGTCCCTCCAGGCTTTGGAAGACCTCCGGATTAAAGTAGTAGGATTTCCCCCCAGCCCAGAAATATCAGAAACTAGGGCTGTTAGCACTAAAACACATCAACTTCAGCAATACAACACTTTTTCTAGTACTGAGGAACAAAAAATCTATCACATCATAGAAAAATTGGAAGCATATAGGATTAAAAAAAAAAAAGAAAAAAAAAGTGCTTGTAATGAAGAAAAAACCCAAAACAACTGTGTGTGTAGAGGGATTGGTTTGGGGTTTATTTTTGTTCATTTTTTTTTTTTAATAAAACATTTCCCACAGCAAACACTCTCTGGAATCCCTGTCTTTCTTTTATACACATTCCCCTATGTGCTGCTTCTTGAGTGTCCATTTGTTTGCTATGGTAATTTATGTCATTCTGTATTGTATTATACACCTAATGCACAGCTGGTCTCCTAATGTAGATTTCTTCACTCTTGCTTTCACACAACCAAGTACTTATCTTTCCAATTATTTTCCATGGTCTCTGATTCTCTAGGCAGCATGATATTTGTGACTGCCAAGCTTCTGTAGCAGCCTGGGTACATTCAAATCCAAATGTTAATGGTTTCTACTTCCTACACGGGTAAAATGGGAATTTTGCTTTTTCAAACCACACAGCTCATTGTTCAATACTTCTTGGTACCATACCATGGTGCAGGAAACATATGAAAAAGAGAAATATATTGGTCAGTTTGCTTGAGTGTTTTCTTTGTTGTTAATCCACCTGTGCTGCAAAACGTTGGCACAGACGCACACACACACACACACACACACAAACATAGAAATCATTTCTTAACTGTCTTGGACTGAATGATGTTCAGAGCAACTGAAACAACTTTCAATGCCAATCTGAGCTTTTTCATGGGCTCAGCTAGACATGGACAGTCAGACAACTGGAAAGATGAAGATGGCTCCACACCAAGATTTTAATGCATTTGCTTTACTTTACATTTGATGTGATATAGAAATGTGCTAAAGCTAAACTGAAATGGTCTGAATTGGAAAGAAATAGATGCCTGGGTACCTCCATAGTATCTCAGACAGATTACTGAACTTGCCATCCCCACACAGCCTCAGTCACAGTAGCAGTGACACAGGGGACAAAATATTCTCTTGGAATAGATTAGGCACACTTTTTAAAAGCAGAGGTATGTCAGTGTGAATTCTTCATTGTGGTATTTGAAAGGGAAAGATGAAGTGCTTCCCATACCATCGCACCATGTGAAGACACCAGAACAGATTGTGAATAAAATAATTTGAGAATAAATGGCAGCAGTGGTGCTGTTTTCTACTGCAAGGACCCTTGGAAGGGGTGGTAGCTTCTCTAGGACTTCCAGGCTGATCATTAAAGTTCTCTTTGACAGAGCTGTGGGCAGAAGGCTTTTCGCACTGAGAACCAAGACACATTGATCTTCAGGCACACTACCACAGAAAATAGACCAAAGAAAGAAATTAAAAAGACAAGACACTTCCTTAAATTTCTTCCATCTTCCAGGTGTTTTTATTAGAGATGCTTTCAATTGGTTTAGAATTATTTCAGTTTTGCATGGAGGTTTTCTCAGAGCTGTTTCAAAGAATCGGGATAAATAGAAAGCAAAAGTGACCAAGGAATACATACACGATCCAAGGACCACTCAATGTGGTAATTGACTCAACAGAGAATTATATATAAAACCTTTATGCTACTTTTGAAAACAAAACAAACCAAGCACACACACACACAACAAAATAAACAACAAACAATGAAACGGAACCAAATCCCTTAGGAATTTCCATTTTACCTTTGTCCCCCTAAGGTGATATAAATTCCTAGGGGAGGAAAAAATAATCCCTTCTTAAATCTGGTGACTGATTGAGCATCACCACACTGTGTACACCAGTGGGTGAAGGAGAGCATGAAATTCATTACTTTGGTGTCTGTGCTGCTTTCCCCTGCTACCCCGAATTACTCTTCATTTTGGCTAATATACTGTTGCTTGCTAAGATCATCACTAACTGAATGATTTTCCTCCGCCTGTCTGAGGAGGCATGAGAAGTAATGAATAGGCTAGGACATCCTCTCACCCCTAGAAAATGTCCTTTCCAGGTCAAGGTTAGAGTCAGAATGGTGAGAGGTATGTGCAACGGGAGCTTGTTTTCTGTTGTAATTGCTAGCAGACTAAGCAGACCCGAGCCTCCAGGGATGTCGGCCCATCAGTGATAAATTGATACAAAATATTCTTGAAAAGTTTGTTTTGTTACCATTATGCTAATATTTACTTAGTGGATATGAGTTTTGCGTGAAATGCCTGCGATCCAGGGGAGAAGGAGGCACTTTAAATTAATAAATAACAATAACAATGATGACATCAGGGTCAAGAGAAGGAATGGCTAATGAAAAACATCACCTGAGCTCAGTCAGAGCACGAGAGCGAATCCAGCTTGATGTGCATGGGGGAATTGTGGGAATTTAACAATTAAAGACTGTTTCTCCAGAGAAGAGGGGCCTCCATTTACTCAACGTTGCTAATGAAGTGTAATTCATTTCACCTCTTCCCCACCTTTCAAAATCAAAGTTCAAGAGGCCGTAGCAGACAAATTTCAGAGGACAGGCATGCATACCTCTTGCAATGCCACTCATGCTCTTTAGGGAATATCCTCATGTTCTATTAATTATTGTACTTCTCTGGCATTATTATTCATGGACTAGCATCTCAAAATACTTGATTTAGCAGTGGTTCTGGAACTAATACTAATAAGTACAAGACTGTGCCTTGGGTAAAACATGTTTTTTTTTTCTTATGGGTACAACAGAGGGTAATACTACTCTTCACAATTCAGTCAACTTTTACTGGGTGTTTTTTCTTCCATATCTGTAAGCAGAAAGCTTTGTTTTGGTTAATTATGTTAGTTTCCCTATTAAAGAGGCAATGTTAAGAGCACAACATTGTGAAAAGCGCAGGAACACAACCCCAAGCTGTACTGGTGCCGCGTGAGCAGCAGTGAAACAACAGGCAGAGGTGTGAGCAGAGAACCTGGTCCCACACTGCTATCAAAGACAGGAATCCAGATGTTCAATAGGGGTAATGGGCTGGTTTTTATCCTCAGGAAAAGGTGATAACCATAGATGTGCAGAGGCTTCTCCAGCAGGCTGGCTGGCAAACCTCCATCCTGCCACAGCACTTGCTTGGATGCGAGATCAAATTGCATTGAAGTATTTCTGCCTCAGACAATAGGGGTCATGGGGAAAAATTAACTATCAAGTGGGTAGTAATTAATATCACAGTTTGCAAGGAGATTTTACACTTAATAGGGCTAAAGAAACTGACCTTAGAAGCTTGAGTGACTGAAAGAACTTCCCTTTTGAAAGTCCTTGACATTAAATCAGTTTTTTTCTATGGAACTGAAAGGGCAAAGAATCAATGCTTTAAACTGGGTGAATTAAATGACACTTTAAAAAAATCACATATTTTTTCATGCTTTCAGACCACCAGAGTTTTTCAAAGTAAAAAAGAACAAATCATGAATTTAACTGGTTTTTGGGTTTTGGTTGCTTTTCTTTTGCCTGACTCCATAATCTCATTTTAAGGTCTAGAGAAAACTGGAACTTCAGCCTCACTTTACTATATATTTCTTGCTAAATTGGAGAGTTTATGCACCTGCATTTTAGACACTGCATATGTTAGTTAAGCTGTAACCAGGGTCCAAAATAAGCTTCAGCTCTGAGCTTTTCCATGATACAAGAACAAATTCCTTTGGGAGAGCTCAGTCTTTCTTAAATGTGAAATTTTATTAAGTCAATTGACTTACTACCAGATGTTGAAATATATGTCTTACAATTTTGAGAACTTTAAATAAAATTTCCCATTTTTGTTTATCCAAAAACATACTCAGAGTACATTAAAGCTTTTAAGCAATTTTTATTTGAAAAATAAGCCAGCATTCTATCAAGCAGTCAGCTGTACATAATCCTCCCATGAACTGCACTGTGAGAACAATTCCTTTTTTATTTTACAAGGACTTGATTTCTCCTTCTGACTGTATGGTATTATTTTTTATATATACATACACATATACATGCATACATACATACATGTATATATACATGTGAGTGTGTGAATTTTGGCAAGAAAACAAGAAAGAAAGCAACCCTCTAGGATTTTGACTGATCTTGGCATTTCCTTTACATATTGGATATTGGTCTGAAGAGCCAATTGCAGTGTTTAACTCTCTAATACATGCCATGAAAGACTTCACTGATACCCTCATGCTGAATTGTTAGCCATTACAAGTCTTTCATAGTACATACATTTCTGTACATTGTTGCTAGACATTGCCTTGCATGGAATTTTTTAGGATAGAGAAATTTGGTGGATGTCAAACAACATGGAATATGTATTGCAATTTATATACACCTATATTATATATATATATATATATGTACCTGAAATGAAACAAGAACTACAATTTGATTACATATAACAGCACACCATGTATTTGTGAAAAGTATATGGCAATTAGTAGTATAGTTTTAGAACAATTTGTACTGTTATAGCTTTAATTCCAAAAATGTACACTCTCTAATATGGTAGTTGTCATCCTAGAAATATACGTGCTGTGATAGTTGTCATTATAGAAATATACATACTGTGATATCTGTCACTGTGAAATACATACTCAGTAATAGATGTCAGCAATGAAATATAATAATAATCATAACGTCTAGCATTTTTCATTCTGGGTCCAAAAGAGCTTTAAAAATATAGTATCATGCCCAATTTTCAGGTGGAGGAATTGCTGTCCAGAGAGGATAAGTGTTCTGCCCAAGGTCATGAAGGAGAGCCGCGGTGGAGGTGGGAAGGGAAAGCAGGTTTCTTTTCTTGGACATTATGCTGCCTCTCATCAAAATCGGTCTGCATGTGAAAAAAATTGATATTCTGCCACAATGGGACCTGAGACTGTTTAGAAACTGGCAGGACTGGCTCTGCACCTTCCAGAATCAAGGCTCATTCCCCTTGAACAGAGATAACAGCACAATTCACAACAAATCATTTGTCTGACAAATTAGCTTCCTTCTACTTCCCAGCAGATCACTGCCTTCTCAGATTTATTTGCTATCTGACAGACTATTCGGCCTGTTTTTTTATTATTATTAGCATGTCTGTGGAGACATTCTTGTGTTTTGTTTCATTTTGTTTTGCTGTTTCTTTTTTCTTTTCTTTTCTGCAGTTTAAATGGGGTACTTATTTGCAGTTGGTCAGAGAAATTTCATAATATTAATACAGTCTTCTTGACTGGGTAAAAAAGCAAGCATATCTCACTGAAAATATTTGCATCTTTAAAACTACTACTGCCAGAAGTAATAAGTGTTTGATAAACACATTCCTGGCAGGAAAACTCAGTGTCTTGAACATTCATAGAAAATTGAGTGTCAGAGAATTAATTCAGGTAGAAATTCACATAGGATTTTTTACAGTGTTTGTTGGACTCCAGAAATGAGATATATTAACTCCTAAGATTAGTCTCCACATAAAAGCTGATGCAATTAGGAGGGTTCAGTGCAAGAATTGTTGATAGCAGAACATGAATGTCTGAAAGTTGTTAGAAGAAACAATATGATTTAATAATAGCAATGCTGCCATTACAAGCCTGGTCATTGTGCAGGGCATGCTACAAACATAGCATGGAATTATACACTTATTTGAAATGCCCTTTGAAATGAGAATATTTTGAGTCAATGATTTTTGTTTTGACACAGAATTCTGCTGCCAGGTGAACTGTTTACAGATTGGGAATAAAAGTCTTTCTCTCTTGGGCCCTAAAAATATACATGAAGAACATGCTCATAAGGCCAAAAATTTCCATAATAAATTTTTGGATAATTTACAATGTAAAATTTTTGGTAGGATTTTGTATACAAACATTTTTAATATAATTTCTATAGAATTTTTTATGTTCAAATCTCATTCTTTGCCCCTTTTCCATCCATGTGTAAACTGGTAACGACTGAAGAGAACTCTTGTATAATGAGTCTATCAGCCAAAACCTTACTTCAGCATTTTCTTTTTTGTCTTCCATTTTTAACTGTACTAAATTTCTGAAATTGTTCTTATTCATAGTATATACATTATATAGTAGTACTATATATACATATATTACTTGCCTTACTGATGGAGCCAATATGGAGCCAATACAGTGCAGTAGGACACCATCAAATATTTCATAAAGTGATGGCAGTGAAAAATTAAATTATATGAAAATGTTACCACCAGCAGTAACTACACAATTAAAATTTATGTACGTGGTGACTGTCATTTAGGATGAAAGAAACACTCGATGTGAAAAAAAATCCCCTTAAACTGGAAAACATCAGCACATCTCCATATTTAATTCCATAGGAGATGACTTAGAATCTACAACCATCCAGGAATATTTTACCCCAGTAAGGCAGATAAGATTCAACAATACTTTGAAGTTTCCAAGTCTCTCCTTCTCCAGGAAGTGTCCTAGCAGGCTATAATGGACATGGTATTTGGTGACTAAAGGAACTGGGCATACTTCAAAATTATACTGGGACAACACTGCGGATTAGTTATTTATTTTTTCCTCACAGTAGCTCTTTGCCCAGCTTTGTTGATGTGTGGGATTTAAAAACCTGGGTTTTTTTTCAGGAAAAACAAAGTTTATGCAGCATACAAACACTGGGCACAACCTTAGCTGACAAGTGAGCTAGACAGCTTTCAGGTCTAGTGGGAAAAAAGAATGGAAAAAGAGATGAGGGGGGAGGAAAAGAGGTGAATCAGACATTTTCTCATCTCTGCTGTGAGTAATATTCATGCAAGGCCATGCCAGCTTTGCACCTGTTTTTCTCATTTTCTATTCAGCTTGTCACATTTGTTTACAATTTGTCTTATTTTGTCATTTTCTTTGTGCTTTCCACCCTATGTCAAACACACTTTGAATTTATTTGCAATTCAAGAATTGTATTGCTGATGAGGTGGGACAGTTTTTGATGGGTACCCCAAAGGGAAAGGAAGGGACTTCTGTGCATAGCAGAGGTGAGACAAGAGGTTGAGCAGAATCAAAGTGTCCTCCTTGCTCTTCAGTTGCAGTAAGGGGAGAGCATTTAATGCTTACAGGAAGTTTAATCCTTGTATAGCAGGCAAGGGACAAATTCGCTCAGGAGATGAAGAATTATAAAATCCCTTTTCATGCAGCCATAACTTTGAAAATAATCTAACATAGACTTTCATGGAATTGGGAAGACCTGTAGGAGGCCCTTGTTCTCCCATGCATGTAGCATATAAGAAAAGATGGAAAAAATTTCTATTTTAATACATTAACATTCATGTGTGGACTTCCTGAGAGATTTAAATATGTTTGTTTTGAAGAAGTGTTCTGCCTGAAAAGAAAGAAGAATGAAAAAATAAATGAACAAAAAACCCCAGCAAACACCCCAAACAAATGAATAAAAAAACATAGGGTGCAAAAAGCCAAATCCCTAGTGCTAGTAATTAATTTAAAGTCACAAGGAAGAAACCAGTTTGCACTGGAGGTGGATCAGGCCAACAGGGTTTAACATATTCCAAAGAAATTTAGAAGCAGTTTCTATTAATGTACTTCTCCAGCATATGCTAGCTTTCAGAAAATAGCTGCCTTTGTTTTCAGAGTTTATTTTAGGAATTAGTCACAGATTTTATTATTGAATATAAAGGTTACCAGATCTGTAGTGTAACATGGTAAATGAAGTGGTAAGTGAATTCATGTTTGGTAATTTCCCTCTTTAATTAGTACGCATTAAAAAGGGTGCTTTGCTCCACATTACATTTTTTTTTCGTACGCTGTAACAATATTAAGTTTGCACAAAAGCCTGTCTTGGCGCCTACCTGCATCGCTCTGACCGCCGCGCGCACATGACGCACGAGGCTGGCGCAAGGGCTGCTTTACGGGGTCGTCCAAAAAAATGGTGGCCTTGGCCTCCCGTGACCATTTCTATTCATCTTTTTGTGAGAGCCGGGGCAGGCTGGGCGGGGGCACTTGCAGAGCACATGGCCACATGCCAGCAGGGCTCCGTGAGCTCCTTCCCTCTGAATTTCTGCCGCACGCTCAGATGGCTGAACTGTGCTTCCCTGCTGCGAGCTCGATCCAAGCCTGCAGATGCCAACGAATGAAAGGGCTTTTCAGAGAGGGCCAGCACTCAAATTGCTGATGGCCGTTTCACCCCAGAAGCAGTTCTGAGTTTATCACTTTGCCGAGTCCTCCACGCACTTGGCCGTTTATTCAGATTTATTAAGGATGCAGCAGCCCCTCTGCCCTCCCCATGTAAATGCATGTGAAAATACACCTACATCATGAAATGTGTAACAACATGGATTTGGCTGCACAAGGTAGCTCAGAAACTCCCTATTGGCTTCTTCTCCTTTGCTGTGGTCGTTTTTTAGCTCAAATTTAAGTAAAATATTGTGCAAAAGAAAATTAAGTGTGGTGGGGATTTCCTGGTTACTTTTCAGTGTTGTTAATACCAGACTTTGCAAACCATTCCTGTCTAAAACCAATTGAAACTTTCATTCTTTCCACAATAAATTCCTCTGTGGAGCAGAATGCATCTCAACATGATGCATATGTTGGATATATTTCTGATCTTGCTAAAGGATCTAAAGATATTTATGTGCTTCAGAACATATGTGAGAGATCCAGAAAATAACGCTGGATTTTAAAAAGTGACTTGAATAAATTTAGTATTATTTGAATGTGTGGTTTTGGTTCTGTGAATTAGTTCTAGCTTAGTTAGTACTGGAACTATGTGATTTTTAAGGCCCCTTCCTAACCAAACAATTCTGTGTTTCTGTGAATGTGTTTGTTCATTTATATATTTATATATTATTTGCAAATTCGTATATATGCAGACATATATATACATTTAAACAGTTTCTATTTTAAAATGTCTGAATTAAAAATACGTCAGAAAAAGTATAAACCACATAATGTATCTTATGTTTATTATTCAGTATCTATTAAGTGTCATTTAAATAGTGAAAATATTACCGCTGTTTATTGTTATTTTGATGGCTGCTTTATTACTATATTATTATTATTATTACAGCACTGTTATAACATCTATTTTGCTTCCTCATCCCAGAACACCTATTTTTAGCTCACTTAAATTAAGATATATGAAGCAGCTGAAGATTCATAAAGTTACAGAAGGATGAGCATGAATGATTTGCGATAGCAAAATAGTTTAGCATTAACCAACAGAGAAATAAGAAGCATGGGTCCTAGGAGGAGAGTGGGAAATACACTCTGGAAGCAACCAGTGCAGAGACCTGCAATTTGCCCCTTGAAAATATAGGGCTGAAGGAGTGCAGGTCTGCAGAACAGAGTTCAGCGTGGAATAGGAACAAGTATTTTGCTGGTCTGCTCCTGATTTTTATTGAAATGTCAGGAATTGATTTAATAAGAACATATTTAGAAAGAAAAAATGGAGAAAAAAGCTAAACAGAGTTAAAAAAATACCTAAATTTATAGCGAGTCAGGAGAGCCAGGCCAATTCCATGTCTCAGTTCTAAATTGTAACATAACCTTAGGAGAACTATCATCTAGTAAAACCAGAAAAAAAGAAAGTAACCTAATCCAGAGTGTGCGTGTTGAGATTGTTTCCCTTAACAGTAAAAGCAACAGCAATGCAAAATCGTTAAAAATCTACATTGTGCTACTGAGTGATGCAACATTCATCTCACAGTTTAGCAGCAAATGGGAAGGGGTAAGGTAGTTTTGAATAACTTTCTTTTCCTTTGTCTCCCAGCTAGGGCTGGAGAACATTTCAGTAGCATTTTAAGATGCCTGCATGAATTATTGGGACCGTGCCCATGGTGCAATGTGGGCTGCAGCACTACCTAAAAATTTTTAACACTCATTCTTCATCTAATGCAGAAATGATGGGCTGTTCTAGGTCTGCATTATACTGGGGGTCAGTAAAGATAATAATAATAGCTTCTACTGGTTTTAAAATACGGGATTCACTCCTTATCTCCCTGCTTCTATAAGCCTGCCATATTATGGAGATAATGTGGGGAACATCTATACAATCACAAAAGGATCTATCTCCATTGACTTTTTTTATTTAATAATAAAATGATTAAATCTGTAATTCACAGCTATTTCAGGGATTCTATTCTCTCCCCATAAAACAAACTGAAACAGGAAAGTTTTGGGGTTTGTTTTTTGTTGATCCTTTTTTTTATTTTTCAGAAGACCTCCCTAGCATTCCACATTATGATTTACTTTCTCACAATCAGATAATTCTTTTCCTCCTTACCTGAGTATTTGTACCCAACCTGCTGTTGGGCTTGGGCCAAGATATTTTCTACCCTGCTAACTTATGCTGTGTTAATTTTCTTTCCTGTCTGTCACACGATACTTATTGCTTCAGCTGTACTTTATTGTCATTTAAACCACAATTCTTCATTTGATTTCTCTTTAAACAAGAACATGTTAATTTCCTTTTCTCCAGCAGAATCCTCAGGGCCAAAAGTTATGCCTTTGCTCCTGAGCATCAGGACACTTTACAGACACCCCTCCTTCTTCAGACCTATTCATCTTTATCTTTCACTGAACAACAGCACTGCAAACAGAGTGTGAGACAGCGCAGCTGAATGACTGATGCTCTCCAAGTCCTGAGTTTCTTTTCCTCGTTTATTCACACAGTCACCCTCCTGAGTTAAGGGTTTCGCTTGGTACCTGCCATGGTGACTGGGAAAACAAGGGTAAGCTGCCAAATCCAGCGACTGTTTTCTTGTTCTCATATTGCATTTCCTTATCGGTTGTGACAATGTGCCACAATTAATGATAGCAGAAATACCTATGTTTGATACCATATGCATCATACTTAGTGGTGATGGATTAGCAATCAAGAAAATTAATTCTGCCTTTACAAAGTAACATCTGAACTTTGAAGTTAGGCAAAAGCTTTATAGGGCAGAGCAGATAAAAATTCTCCTGGAAATGGCATAACCGTGTTTCTGTTGTACCTACATAATTGGTTCTGGACTGAGCCCAAACAGTATAGTATATTTCTCAAGAAAATGCAAGTATCACTCACTAAAATTGAACTTCAGGTAGCCCTGTGAGTCTCAGGTAACACTGTATGTATATTAGTGCCCATAAGAAGGACTTTGATAACAGAATCTGATGCCTTGAACGCCTCCAGATCTCCTGCATGACAGAGGCTAAATGTCTACAATTATTCTGGGGTTTAATTTATAAAGTAGATTAAAAATCTTCTTTAGTTCATTAATTACATTTTTGATTGAAAATTGTTAATAAATTAGAAAACTTTCCATATTATAGAGAAAACTATACTTGTACCTTGATTGCAAAAATAACAGAAACCCAGTGATGGAAAATGTTATTCTGTCAATCAGGACATTCTCCTTACCTCATAGTCTATAATATCTTTAGACATGCTCATACAGAACAAAGAAAGCTGGAATTTAAGATAGTTTTGAACATTGATTTATCTAGATTTCACCAAACACAGATTATTTACCCCACTGGAAAATATCATAGCAGCTGTCATTGTGGCCTAAAATTATGTACAATATTTCCGATTCCAGATGCCACTGTGATCTTATCTATTTGAATTTAAATAATCAAGGTTATGACCATTTAAAGATCCCAAATCAATCCATAACACATATTAGATATTTTTAACAGACTGAAACTCCTTGGGAGACCATTGTCCAATCATAACATTGGTATTGATTCCTAAAAAATATATTATTGTTCATTGTGACTCTTTAGTTCCTTGCTGCCTTCCTTTCGATAGAAATGATGCAATTATTTTTTATCTTATTTCAGATAAGATGTACAGATGTACATACTAGATATCAGCACAGTAGGCAGCCATTCCTCATTGCCTTTGTTTTTAGCATTAAATTAGCAATTTAGGGAGGGAATAGCATATAGAGTTGCCAAAATTTATACATCCGCTTGAGAATGCGAGAGATCTTCCCTGTCCATGGCAGGAGGTGAGGGGTTGAAATAGATGAGGTTTATGTGCTTTCCATCTCAAACCATTCTACAATTCTCTCCTATTATCATTCATTGCAATGATTGTAATAACTTAATTTCTACTGGTTATGAATGTTGGGGGCTACTTCCTCCAATTTCACCTATAAAATGAACCCCAATTGTTGTATTTTTATTTAGCCATCTCTGTAGTGAAAGAAATATCTGTTTATCAGTTAAATATGGGCAGGAACACATGAACACAAATGCAGCAAACAAAGTTAATGTGCTACATGCGGTCATTTCTTGAACTAAGCATGATTTTCCAAATAAACTGAACTCTCTGCTTGTGTTGGAAGTTCTAGGAGGCAGCAAAAAGAGTTGATATTGTAATAGAGAGCTGAGGCTAAGAGGTTTCCCACTGATTAAAATAAATGCCTGAAAACAGAAGAGTGAACGAGTGGATGTGATGCTTTGGCAAATGAGAGGGTTCCTCTTCTGTTTCAGATGAGATTTGGAATTAGTACTGCATGAAGATACAGTGCTCTTTAGCAAATGGTAACAGGAGAATTGAGTGCTTGAATTTTTCATATGGTATGACTTCATGCATGTATATCTTTATTTATTTTAATAAAAAAGTCATAAAAATATATTTTATTATTTCCACTTCCTGACATTTATTTAGTGAGAGATCACTTTTACACAGACAGACAGTGGTGATTCGAAGTTTCTAAAGAGTTTCCATTCTCCATAAATGCTAATAGATTTAACCTACTGGAGGGTTGTTTATAGCAGTTTATTTTCATAACTGTAGTCCCTAAGTCTGGCTCTTAGAAACAGCAGGGCTGATAAACTATGAAATAGTGCAATTTACAGAAGACCCTGTAACCTGGATTGCTGAAAAGAAAGAGAAGTAAAGAATTTTAAGAAATGACCACTATTGATTGCCTCATACACTGGATGGCATTTTGCCTTCATCTTCAGGATAATTGGACAGGGAGATTACAAATCCATAGCAATAGAAGGCTTTCCTTACTAGACAGTTAATGCACCATAAATCAGCTAGTAGGAATAGCTCCTATGTTGTAGCCTGTGTTTTCATTCAGCTCATTTGCACTTCAAAGCTGAAGTCGATAATTCAGCTCCAAGTAGGTGTAATTGGGGGATATTTACCTTTTGTAGAATATGAATACAAGCTGAGAAAATCTCTAAATTCATTTGCACAGGACGTTGCCAGTCAGATCCTGGTACTCAGACACGTGGCCCTGTCTCCAGCTGAAGTCAAGAGGTGAGTTTGGAGCTGCTCGTAAATCCCTCAAGGTTTGTGTGCTGTGGCTAAACAATGTTTTCTCACTATTGTTGATCAATTGTTTTTTGCTGAAGTGGTAGGTATAGCCTTTGGTTTTTAAATACTAAATAAGCAGCCCCTTCCGTGTCTTATCTCTGCCAGGGTGAATGAGGCAAGTCCCCTGAACCACTTTTGTTCTAACATCCTACAGAAGGTAAGACCGAAGACAACTCTAGAAAGGCACAGCTGAGTTTCTCAAATAATAGGTCAATGACTGGTAAAATTCAGAAAGGTTTGAAATCAAGGAAATAGAGTAAATAAGAAAAAGAAAAATAATTTAATTTTTTTCTCCACCCACCATTTTTTTATGGCATTTCTGCCAAACTCCCATCACAACAGGCACAAAAAAATTGCTTAATGTGCCTATCCTTTTGCGCCCTCCACACATGCCCACTCATGCACACACATATTAGATTACCTAGCCTTGCGCAGTACCTGGACAATATAATAGTGCCACACACTGTTTTGTGAGCTGTTTCCTACCTGCATTATGTCTCAGAGCACACAGAAATATGCATCCTTTTCAGTGCAACTACTAGCTTTGAATGAAGTGAATGCACAGGCAGTTTTATCATTCCCATCTGGCTCCATTTTCTACTGTGATAAAAAATGGAATTGAGGTTAGGCAGAAATGGTCTCAAGTATCATCTCCAACAGAAGATGAGGTGGGATTTTTTTCCTCTGTGATGATGCTTTTCAGTATTGGTATTTTTCTCAGGTTTAGAGGCTGAGAAAGGAGACAAGAATAAGACTTTATTCCATATTTTATAAATGGGAAATTAAGTTCTTCAGCTCAAGCATCATAACGTTTCCTGAGACCCCAGATCTGCACCAGTACACTATGAAGCTCACTTCAGCCATTATAGCTGGTACCCAAATATTAGTTTTAAATAATCTGTTATATTTGCTGGCCCTTAATGTCTATTTTTCTTTCTTTTGTTTTGGTTTTGGTTTTTCTTTTTTAGTTTTTTTTTTTTTTTTTTTGGGGGGGAGGGAGGCTATTTTTGGTTTTTTTTGTTTTGGTTTGGTTTTTTTTGGGTTTTTTCTTTCTTTGTTTGTTTTTTGGTTTTTGTTTTTTGAGGAGTTTTTTGGGGGGGTTTTTATTGTTTTTATTTTTGGTTGGTTGGTTGGTTGGTTGGTTGGTTGGGGGTTTTTTTGTTTTGTTTTTCCCCAGCAGAGCTATAACTTCCAGTGCCACAAAATCAAAGTTCATGGCAACAAAGTTTGTTTTTTTTTATTGTGTAAGGGATCCTTTATCAATAATCTTCTGATTCTCTCAAGAGTAAACAGAAAATTCTCACACTGAACTTTCATTACTCCAATAAGAACAATCCATTTTATAATGGAAAGCAATACCACTTATGTCTGGATGTTTCCCTTAAGAAACAAAAAGGGAAAAGTAAAGGAACCAAATTTTGTGTTAATATGACATCAGTGTGCTAATATGGCATTACTGGACCTCCTTTCCTGATGGATACTTATGAAGGTGGATACCTTCCATGAATAACTATGGATCAAGGACTCTTATCTGGGCACGTACGAGCAAGGAATTAAACATCTGGGGAAAACACCAAAGCATTAGCTGAAACCAAATGCTGTTCCTCTTCATCCACTGAAAGAACCGATGCCTGTTGAGAAATCAGACTCAAAGTCATTGAGTGAGACAGGATGTAGGTGTCATGCTTAGATATCTCTGTGGAATCTGGTCATGAAAAGCCACCCTGGTAAGTCTTAGGAGTCAGAGTGGATAAGTAATTATTAAAATTAAAAAAATTAAAAAGACAACAAATAAATATGAAATGCAGTCGGCCATATGTGAAAATTGGCTTTATTATTTGAAAAAGTGCTCCAGTAACTACCAGAGATTGCTAGATTCTTCAAATCTTGGAAGTTCTTTTTGCTGCATGTGTTTTCATTGTTTTTTTCTTCTTGCACATATGCCTACATCATTCCAGGCACAAAGCAACAGATCTGATTTTAAGTGAACACAGATTATGTGGCTAAGTAGCCAGTTTTGCTCAAGTAGGGTCCTAACAGCCTGTTACAGAAAGGGTAAATATTCTGCCTTATTGGAAAATTAATCATCTCCTTCTCAGTTGCATTTGTAAAATACTAGAATCCCTTTTTACCTTTTATGGATCCCTTAATTTTTTTGTTTCATTTTCATATTCCCTGTATTTTTTTTTCATTTTTGTGTAGGCTACACCTCGCATGACACCGCACGACTTCCTTTTTCAGGAAGTGTTTCCATGTGTATAATAGATGGCACTGTATATTACGGGATGCTGTTTGTAAATGTGCTCTATGTCACCCCAGTCCCTTAGGGGACTTTCTCAACTTCCCCGAGACTATTTCAAGCCTTATAGGCCTAGGTAAAAAAGGACCTTCCCCCAAGATCCCACAACAGATTTTAATTTCTTTACTATGATTATTTGCTGGTTGTCCAACCATCATTCCAATTATAGCTCCTCATTTCGGTGTTTTCAATCTTTAAATATTGAAAATGTCTGGTCAATCTTCATATTGGCAAACTTTGACTCAATATTGCTGATAAGATTTAGCTTTCTTTATAAAATTCCACTGAAATTGCCTGTGATTGTCTAAGGGAAGTGTAGATAATTATTTGTGAGCTTCAGTAGTCATTAAGAAAGAATAAATATCTCTTCAACATTTTTACTTCCAGTTATATTGTAAAAACTGTTGTAATACACACAAATGCTTATAAGGGACATCTTCAAAATTATCTTCTATTTCTTAAAATGAATATGTTTTAATCAATTATGTATAGATCTGAATTAAGTTGTCTGAACTATCCAGCAGCTTTTTTTTTTTTTTTTTTTTTAATCCAAATCTTTAAAATTGCCATTTCATCTACAAAGAGATCCTGAGAATGGAAGAATTTTTTGAGGTATTGTGCTGGGAAGCAATCCTCTTCACTGAACCATCTTTACTGCAGAAATGTGACATTAAATTCCTTTTCCTCTTTTGTTTGAACAGCATAGATTTGAAAGCTACATTTTAAGAAGCAGGAATATGTTTGTAGAAAGTCTCTTTATTCCTAAGCATCTGCTAGTACATACACCCACCTTTTAGAACCGTTTTTCAATCTTCTTGAGGAAAACAAAAATAATTGCCCAAACCCACAAAGAAAAAAAAAAAAGGAAAAAAAAAAAAAAAGAGGAAGGGAAGAAACTACCCCTCCAAACCAAAACCAAACATATCTTAAATATCTCTTTAATAATCAGTGGAAACATTATGCCAGAACTCAGTGATGGATATCCTCAAATAATGATGACAATATAAAGAGGTGAAAGACTTCTGACTTAGATGCTGGCCTTGAGGACAGAAAAACTAGTTTCTTGGCTCAACTCGGTTACTGCTTTACCCTGATACCATGACTGTTTCATCTCCCAGAATTCATTCAGTTTCATTATAAGTTCATTGGCCCAATGACAGTTCTTCCATGTGCAGAGTCCAGCAAAGCTCTGCACCCGTCTGAGGCCGCTGGATACTGTGATAATAATCCATTGCTCTTTTGAGGTCAGGTCAGTCGACCTCATGGACCTTCCCAGCCATCAGCTCAATGAGTAATGATCGCCCTGTATCAATCAGTGCCAGTTTGCAAGGGTGGTTTTTTTTTTGTTGTTTTTGTTTTGTTGTTTTGTTGTTTTTGTTGTAAAAGAGGCTAAATTCATAGTGAATGTTCTCTGTGTGAAATGATGTGACCAGCACTACGCTGATCATTTTTATTGCCCGTCTCTCCAATGTACTGATGGAATCATTACATGTGCAAAACTGTTGCTGGCGCTTCCCTTTGCTATCTGTGACAAGCTCTTTTGTGTCAATGCCACTGCTTTTCAGGGATGCAAAACCAGCGTTCCCTTTTGTAGCAGGGATGTTTCCAACGCACTCTTTGATGTATCCAGCGATAGTGTCACGCGTTCTGACACATCCCACCACTCAGCAATGGAAGCTACTCCTCTCTCTGTGCTTTTGTCCAAAGCTTTCTGACATCCTCCCTCTCGGTGCTGCTTTCAGAGTTTTTGCTTCAGTTTTTCCTATCAGCGTTGCATTTAGCATAGATCTATTTATATATTTATTTCTGTATTTATTAATTTGTTCCCTAGGTTGATACCGTGTTTTTATGCCACGGACAGATGAGAAAGGTGCTCCTATGGCTCACTCCTAGCCCAGCTTCCTCCCAGAAATCTGTCCCTATCCAAGAAACTCACAAAGTGAGGAAGGACAGATGTTTAGAAATTAATTTTAAAGATGTTAACATGTTAAAGATTTTTTAAAGATGAACAGTCAGTCCCTCTTGTAAACAATGCACTTAGTTTTCAGCTTCTCCTTTGCCTTTCATAGGATCTATTTGAGGACCTGAAAAATTCTCCAGGTAATATAAGTCATCTAAATGTCTCAGTTAGTTGGCAGAAGAGATGAAATCAAGCAATAAAAGAAAAAAAAATCCAAGGAATCAGATTGAATACATATATATAATTATTACATATGTGTAATGCCTGCATAGCAGTTATCTCTTTGTCATTGCTCTGGGAGCTTCCTTAAATCAAGAATCTCATTTCATTTTTATTTTTATTTTATCAATCAATGATTTTTTTGGATCAGCTTTCTGCAGAAAATGATATGCAAAAGCAATAGAAGAGAAGGAAAAAGGACAGTGATGTGATTGAGTAAAACTGTAGTTCAATTATCTGACTTATCCCCAAATGATTTCTTATGTGGCTGCAGAGCAGATAATTGTCTATTTCTTTGTCTCCAAAACTTACTACCTGCTCACTCTTTTGAGTTTGAACCAGACGAAAAATGAGATGTACTCAGGCAAACATTTCAGAAAGAAGACTCATTGTCTGGCTCCTGGCTCACATGCCACAGCAGTGGGAGCAATGTCACAGGTGAGCACTGCTTGCTCCATGTTCCTATGTGTTGACACAGCCAGGCAGCCTGACACTAACAGCTGGCTCCCGTGGAGCCATGGATCACTGGGAAAGCCTGTGGATCTCTGTCCAGACAATGGGGGAACACTGCGTTATGTCCAATCCCCAACTGCAGAATAATTTCACGCCTTTTCCCTGATAAACCTGTTAGGTCTCACATGCTGCGAGATAAGAAAACATAGATTTTTGCTCCAAGTGCCAATAACAGTGTTTTTGTGTGCCTTGAATAGTTCAGGAGAATTGATGGTTGCAGGCAGTGACAAGCAGCCCCTGAGTTTGGTGATCACTGTCCCCAGAAAGGCTGAAGGATGCTGTGAATCTGATGGTTTGTTAAACAGATGAAGGCCATTTCATTCTCAAAGGCATAATTAGGCTGTGCATCGTGTTAAAAGCATGTCTCTAGGCATATTCACACAATGAGCATGGAACAGGGGATGCAAATTGTGGCACCAGAGCTGACTACAACTGGAAGCAATCTTTGCTGCTTCAGCTACTGAAAAGATGGAACACATAACTCAGGCTCAGAGTTTTGCTGATGCAACTTCTTGGACACAACCAAATGGATGGGAGTGGCACTGTGTCATATTGAGTGAGGCTGTACATTTTTAAAACAAAATGCTGAGGACATCCTAGAAACATGGCTTAGAAAACTGCTTCACCAGAAAGTCTACCCATTTCTGAGGAACTTGCCCTACAGTTCTCCTGGAATGGTCCTCACTGCCATCTTGACTCACTGCTAAGCATCCTTGTGTGAGCCTGAGCCACAAAGTATGTGAGTTAGTTACAGTTCCTGATAGTGGTAATTGGTCCTTATTTCAAGCTATAAAGATTTGTGCTATTTTCCATTCAATAGAACACCCTGATTTAAATCTGGTATCGCCCAAAATATCAGGCAGATACCAGCAGAACTAAGGGACATATCAGAGCTGTCTGAAGGCTACTTTAAAATGTGTGCAAATGCTGATTGCTTCTGTGAACCACCCCAGGACTTACAGGGTCTCTCCTATTAACCCTGCTCCAGGCACAGAACGGGACAAGGAATAATTGTGCTCTGTATTTAGGAACAATCCTACTTGTGTAATTTCTGCCACTTCTCCCTCTCGTCCTTTTATCATTCACAGCATTTGCATGAACACAGGATCTTCATTTCAAAGGAGTCCATCTGCTCTGGCTGCTCATTCTCTTCCTGAAGTTATAAACCTCTATTTGCAACAACATAATCCTCTCACCACAGCAACCTGCAGTGAGGTCACAAGTGGAGGATTGTGACTTCAGGTGGGGAAATGAGCAGCAGGAGCAGATGAACTGTTAAGAAGCAGAGATCCCATTTTCATTGCAAATGTCCTTTGCAATAAAGAATGAGGCTAGGAAAAGGCAGCCAAGGGAGGACACTGAAGCAGAAAACCATGCACACAGAAAGCATATTCAAATGCTTTAAACAGTTGCATACGGTGAACTAGCTCTTGGAAGAGCAATATCTTAAGATGTAAAACAATTAGCTATTTCCAGTCATGCTGACAATTAAAAATGAATAAAATAAAAGGCTCAAACTCTTCCTTACAAATTATAACTTCTTTTCTCTTTTCTTTTCTTTTCTTTTCTTTTCTTTTCTTTTCTTTTCTTTTCTTTTCTTTTCTTTTCTTTTCTTTTCTTTTCTTTTCTTTTCTTTTCTTTTCTTTTCTTTTCTTTTCTTTTCTTTTCTTTTCTTTTCTTTTCTTTTCTTTTCTTTTCTTTTTTCTTTTTTCTTTTCTTTTTTCTTTTTTCTTTTTTTCTCTTTTCTTTTTTTTCATTTTTTCTTTTTTATTTTTTCTTTTTTCTTTTCCATCCTCCCTTTCCCCTTCTCCCTCTCCCTTCCCTCTTATCCCTTTCCCTTTTCTTTTTTCCCTTTTTTCCCTTTTTTCCCTTAATTGCCTTTTTCTTTTTTTTCCTTTTTCCACTTTTCCCCCTTTTTCCACTTTTCCCCCTTTTCCTCTTTTCCCCTTTCCCCCCTTTTCCCTTTTTCCTCTTTCCTTTCCATTTCTATTTCCATTTCCCTTTCCTGAGAAAAGCAGCTGATTGACAGCTCTAGAGAATGAACTCCCCCCAGTCCTATATCAGCAATTGGATTAGGAGCTGCAGGAGCCCAGGCTTTTCCCTCACTCTTACTCTGGGACCTGTGAATGCCCACACTGGCCCTGGCAGACACCACACTGCCAAATTTTCCTGTAGGGAACCGGTCAGGAATCACTGCCTAAACCGTCAGCATGGAAAAGCAATCAGCAGACACAGCAGCCCAACCTCCAGGGAAACGCTGAACTGCCTTTGCGCTTCACCCAAAAAACACAAGGGAAGGTGATCCATGGAAATCAAGCACCAGAATATGTCCCTGGAATGTTCAGTTCATCCTGCCCTGGTATGAGGAGCAGAGCAAAGCCTTGTCACAGTCCTGGGTGTCACAGAAAGGCTGCACCCGGGAACATCCCACTGGGAAGTGGCTCTGCCTGCTTCCACTTGGAAGAGGAAGAGGATGAGTGGGCCAGGAAAATTCTGACATTTTTTTTTCCCTCTGACTAGTGTGAATACAGGAGACACAGCCCCTGGTGAGGTAATGCACTGCCTCCAGCTCACCCTGCCCATTTGAGTCCTGACACACTTCCTGACAGGAGAAGGTGACATGACTGACACTCAGGGCTAAAAGGTTGCTGGGCTGTAATCTCTAGTTAAAATTGAATCTTGTATATTGCTCCCTGACAGTACAGCCAGATCCCTGATAATTATTTGGAGGCTGTATTATTCGGATTTTATTTTGCCTTTTGAAGAGAAATGTTGGCTGGATTTATTGTTCATCTCTGGCTTCAAATTAAAAGAGAGTAAACTTTTCTTTTTCATCTTCAATGACTAATTCAGAAGTCAAATCTTTGGGGGTTTTTGTTTTTATTTTTAGTAAAAATTCTCTGTAAAGGTAGTAAGGGAGAAATTTTATGTCAACATGCTTTTCAAAAATCCACTGCCATCGAAGAAAGGACATTTTTGAGTTACCCATCGATTGTTAACTTGCTTGTTGCCGTGATATAAGGAAGAGGAAAATGCTACACAGATGCCACAATCTATAACAACACGAGTAACAGGAAGATTTTAGACAGAGGGAAGGGAAGGTCAAATTCACTTAAGCAAACAGCCAAGGCAAAGAAATGGATTTAAACTTTACTTTAAGGGCTGATGTGTTATTGCATTTGGGGTTATTTCCATTGTGTGATGTGTTCTGCATATCTATCTATCATCTATCTATCTATCTATCTATCTATCTATCTATCTATCTATCTATCTATCTATCTATCTATCTATCCATCCATCCATCCATCCATCCATCCATCCATCCATCCATCCATCATACTTACATGATATAAAGAAAGAGTTCTTATGAGAAACACATCTGATTAACACTTTAGGTGCCACAGTGCCCATCTTTGCTGGTATGAATTTGCAAGGTTTGAGAAGGAAAGAGCTTTGGCCCAAGCAACTTGGATTAAATACTGGGGCAGGTTGGGAAAATTCTCTTCATCAAACACAAGACTGTTCAAATGTTTGAGACTATGAGGTAGAAAGGATATTAGAAACTGATAAGCCTTGATTTTGCTTGTTGTGTTGTGTTTGCCCCAGTATTAGCATCTGGAACTTAACACCTCTGCAAGTGAAATCCACATCTGTTAAAGAGGTAAATAATAATGGTTTTTTTTTTTTTTTTCCTAGAGCTTTCCACATATGCTAGTAAAGGCAAGTAGTGTATGTTTCAAAGCTTGTAATGATGGGCAATTCACATTAAAGAGCAGGAAGTACTGAGCTTAAAGAGCAGCCTGAAGTCCTAGAAACATCCACAGAGATAGATTTGATCCCTTTATGACCCTCGAGTGAGTTAAATGAGAAATAAAGGAAGGAGGAATGACTCATTAGAGAAGCCACCATGAAAAAGAGCCTACTTTTATTATAAAATATCCATATGAAGCTTGTAAAAGCATTAGCTCAAATATATGGAAGTTCCAAATAAATGATAAAGAAGGTATGTGAAAAACTTTTCTCTTCGTCCCAATATTTAAAAATAACAAAACAAAAAAAACCCAAAAAAACAAACAAACAAACAAACAAACAAAAAAACCACCAAAAACCAAAAAAAAAAAAAAAAAAACACCAAAAAAGCAGCTCAAATAAGTATGAAGGCCCATAAACAAAAAATGAAGCTCAAAATATCAGTTGTCTTGCCACGACTAAAAAAGAAATACATCACATAAGTACTTCTCAAGATCTTCCCTCCTGTCTTGTGCCCTTGCAGAAAATGTCTTTCTTATTGCTACTTTTCTTATTAACTTCAAGATAAAGAACCTTTGTCTTTGGGGAATCTTTTCTTCCTATCTTAAAATCTGCATTGCTTTGCAATATAAATCTGATATGTTTGGAAATGGAAATGAAAAAGCATTGTCCAGGTGTCAGAAAACTTGTGTCTGATGTCCTGCTAGTATATGGAAAAGAACCCCAAGCCATGGAAAAGCATTTTTCCTTTTTTTTCTTTTCTTTTTTTTTTTTTTTTTTTTATTTATGGAAATGAGGTGTCCTTTCCAAGGCAAGTTTTCTTTGTTTTGTTGGTAGAGGCTTGTTATTTTTTTCTCATATACATACAGCAATTAAATCAGTATTGATAGTGGCATTTCAATGCTGTATCTCTTTTCTTTAGCTGGAACTGTGCTGTCATTTCTTCCTGTGGATAGCTTCACAGCAAACTGCTGAAAGCCATGTAAACTTTCACATTTTTTTGACACTGAGTCTGCAAGACTCATGAACACACATGCACATTCTTCTTTTATAATGAAGGTAGTTTGTTCACTCACACAACAGTGAATTACCAAAATCAACATAATCTGAGGCACAAAGCAATAACTTAGCAAGACATTTTCTTCTGTCTTGGAAGAAATTTTTGTTTGTTTGTTTGTTTTCCCTTTTATTTCCGCATGGAAACTTATAAGTAATTGATTTCTTGTTTCTTCAGTGTCTGTTCCATGAGTATAAATGAATGTCAGTACATACTTATAAAATTTTATGCCCAACAGTACACAAACACCTTTTGCATCCACGGAAAAAGCACCTTCTACCCACAGACACAAAAAATGTAATTCATTGTGATCAGAATTATTGCTTGAAACCCAGAAATATTTCACTGGTAAAAACAGAAGGTGTTATTCTAACAATGTATCAAAACATGAAAATAAACACATGAAGTTGATCTAGAAACACAATTAGAAGAGTTGGGTTCATAGTTTCATTTTCTGTCCAAAAGTGGTCATGTATTTTTGAAAATCCTATTAGGTGTCTCCCTGCACCTTTGCAAACTAAACACAGCTTTAAATCTGACTGTCAAGCCCTTCTTACTGGAACCTGGAAAATTTCCATTCTGTAATAACTTCCACTCTAACCCATGAAAGTCCCTAAATTTACCATGGACACAGATTAAACAAAAATCTCAAGTTTTATGTCCAACTTAGGTGACACTTCAAGAAAAAAAAAAAAAATAAAAAGGAATTCTGTTGTTAGGAGAAAAAAACCCAAATAAACAAACAAATAAATCCAACCCCCCCCTAAGAACACCCACAAAGATAACAAAGACGCCATGCAATTAAAAAAAAATTAAATTAAAGTTCAACTGAAAATATTTCTTATAAATGTATATTTATCTATTTGTCTACTCATCCACCTCTTAATAATCTCTTTTCAACTACCTGATGTAGTGAGAATAAAATATTCGGGACATAACTTTTATAAAATAGGATAATAAATGAACTCGGAATGCACTGTTTGGCCTTTTAAGGGAGGAGAAACCAGGCAAATTCAGGTGTTGGGAGAAAAGAGAAAACCAGTGCTGAATCCAAATTTTATTAGTGCCTCATGTTCAGTAAAATCTTCAGTCAGAGCTCATCTCTTGTCAGAAAGCCCAACAACATGCCACAAAGCTGTGGGAGACCAAGCATCACATGCTCCTTCGCCAGGGGATGGTGTGTTTCTCCTCTGTCTAAGGTTGTTCAGGATTGTTTCCAGATGTTTTCTGAGCAGACAGGGCAGTTATAATCAATGTTCTTTCTCCTCGGCTTCTGTTCTGTAGAAGAAGGTTCTGCAAGGGTCCTGTTGAGGAGTAACATTTAAAAACCATGATTGCCAAAAAAAACATAACTCATCTTTCTCGATTTCCAAAGCAAAATCTGTGTTTTTCTATGCAAATTTCTTTCCATATTAATTCACTGGCTGTGATTCTAGCTCTACTGGTGTCAATGAAAATAAGTTATTGTTTGGGACTCAGCTTACCTGTCATGGAAAGTGGGACATTTCTTCAGGACAGAGGTAGATCAGGGCTGATCTTAGAGGAAGCTGGACAGAGATCTTACAAAATCCCCCTTCATGGCACCAGCTGGGAAGGAGACTTTTCAAAGAGTTGCTGGGTTAATTAACATTCAATGAATTCCATTGATGGCTTTTTAATCTATTCCTCTGAAATATTTTGATTCTTCAATCATTATGACTGTAAGTTAGGATAAATATGGCACCTAACTCTACTCCCAGGTGAGTAAACTGTAAATCATGGTGCATCTGGATGAGTTTTTTGTTGTTATTTTTCCCTTTTCATATGCAGCTTGGTGTGCCTTTGAAGAACATCAATAGATTTCTTTGATTCTGAAGCAGCAGTACTAAAATATTCAATAGATTATTGAATAGGATGGGTGTTAGGGAAAGATTTGTCAACAGCAGCCTCAAGCAAAATACAAAGATTATGGCACCAGTTTTCAATAGATTTTGTCTATCTGCTTCTGAGACTCTAAAATCAGAGTCTTGCATATCAGTATGAATTTGAGCTGTCTGTTAATCTGAGAAATGTAACAAGAAAAATCAACCACTACAACTATGATGCTTTCCCATAAATTTTCAATATTAGATCTTTCAAAACTTTTCCTATTCTTGCTAGGCACTGTCAGATTCAGGGCTTGTCATTGCAAGTCTGTTGAAATGTTCTTTATTGTCAGTCACACAGACACTTCCCAAAACAAATTTGCACATACACAAACACATGTGAAGTACTTATCTTCATTTGTTCACCAGATTTTACCAAAGGTTTTGTCAGAGGAGGAAGAAAAAGCCCCCAAACTAGGCTTTTCACCTCCTCCTGTTTTAACATACTGGAGTGACAAAAGCTTTCCTGACCTCAAAGGACTCTTCACTTGTTTTGAAAGGGATAATTTTTTCAGCCTGTTTTACTTAAGCTTCTTTTTAGTTATTTGCAACTTCACAATCCCATTCACAAACTGTTGCCATGGTAAATAATTATATCACAGATGAATTGTGTATGCTCCCACTTCATGGCTGGAAGAGAAATTGTAAAAGGAGAGGTGAGAATGAGAGAGGGGAAAAAATCAAAATCCTTTAAAATTACAGGGGAGAGAGTTGAGAAATGATTACCTCCTCGTTAACATAATTAACTCCATGAATTATAAATTGGTATTAGAACTTCTGACAAAAGGAGTAATTATATTTACTCATGTAAAATTAAACAATACCAAAAAAAATTAATGGGATTCACCAGAAGCTCTGTTAATATTATCATAAAATTCAGAGATCCAAATAGCTGAGATTTAGAAGTGATTTAAGCAGCATAAACTTTAGTGCTTCTTAGATTTGAATAGAGTGAACATGTTTCCTCAGTGTTTTATAATCAAACTATGGCACAAAGCACATAAACACTCTAATTCTTCAGAAAAGGGAGTACTAATGTACAGAGGCAGCTGCATTCTTCCTAGAAAGGGGCTGCTCAGAGACAGCTTTGTTTTTGCAGTGAATTTGTACACACACACATCCATACACACACGCACTAAACTCTGCTGCACACATACTTCTCATGAGAACAATGAATCCTGCAGTTGATCTCTGAACATTGGGAGAGCAAGAATACAACAGATGCAGAGGAAAGGAAACCTCATCTGTTGGTTTGCCTTCGGTATCACCACTCCCATGTTTTCTTCTGTATAAACCACACCAAACTCACCACAGGATCCACTTCAGAACAGGATCCCTCTTGCTTAAATTTAGATATACTCAGCTCAAGTCTGACGTGATTAGCTGGGCTTCTTCTGGAATCAGTATAGACTTACAGCTCAAAATCATTATTTGAAATGAACTCTGTTGCAGATGGGATTGATTGTTTTTGGAGATGTCCTCCTTGTTTTTCTCTCAATTTAAAGGACACTTTTTTTTTTTTTTTTTTTATTTCTAAACTCTGATCTAATTCTCCTACCTTGTCTCTACATTGCAAATATCCATCAGGGCTTTATTTTAATTTTATTTTCAACAGCCTAAACAGTCTTGCCTATCCCAATAACTTAATGCTTCTCATTTGATACCTGGGTCTGTCTATCTATCTGTCTATCTATCTATCTATCTATCTATCTATCTATCTATCTATCTATCTATCTATCTATCTATCTATCCATTTGTTTGTTTGTTTGTTTGTTTGTTTGTTTGTTTGTTTTCCACTGTTACCCTTGTTTTGGTGTGACTGGCTCCATGCAAAGGCAGTAAATGACAGAGATGGTGCCACACGCTGGTGCTTAGGCAGTTGCCCATTTTTATTGTCCCTGGGCACAGCATTTACCCAGCTTCCAAAGCTTTTCTCTAATTCCAACACCACCACTGGCATCCATAGCCTCTTTAGTTGATAAGCCCAGATATTTTCCACCTTGCATGAATGTTCGCCTTTGAAGTTGTGTGCACACCCCACCCCACGCATTTCCCACAAAAAAAAATTACACTTGCGGACCACATTTAAATTTCAACAGATTTTTGTATCCTGTATTTTTGTGTCCCGTCTGTCATTCCCCACCTTGATCAGACACATAGAAAAGAGAAGTCATTTCACCCAAGACATGTCTGCATTTAGTATTTCACCCAGGGCGTTCATTTCAATTTTCATGTTTCTACACTATTTTTCCCCCCTGCTCTCTCTTTCTGTCTCACAACTTTGTATATGACAAAAGCCTTACCTGCCAACTGTTGGGAAAAAAATGTGATTTCTATTGAATAGTGCACTTTGGAATGAAAGAAAACACTGTATAAACGAGGCTGAGGAACTCATTCACCTGTGCCTATATTACTGTGAAATCAATTATGCAGGGCTCTTTCGAAAGTTACTGATTGTAGCAAATTGAATGGCCTCCATTTCAGCATAATTTGGAGAGGTTGATGTAATCAGAGACCTTACACCATGGTGAGGTACAAGATTCGTGATATTCAGATGGGAAAAGGGCTACAATGGTTAAGCTTATTCTGTACTCTCTGCTTACTGGCTGTAATGCTTTCATAAGTACAAATGGAATTGTTTTGATGAAGGCAGAGATGGTTCTAAGGGGCAGGAAATGGGGAGAAAAAGAGAGAGAAGGGGGGGAAAAAAAAAGAAGCCAACAAACCTCTATCAGGTTGTTTGAAATCAAGGTACTGTACTGTTAAGCGAGGCAGCAGCGAAATCTAATCCTGAGCATAATTGGTTGCAAATGAAACACTTTAATATCAAATCTTGAGTTGTGCCCTGGAGCTGCAGTTCAGGTTTGCATGAGCTACATGTAAGTGGAGGTAAAATGTGTCTTTTTTTCCTTTCTTTCTTTTTTTTTTTTTCCTTTTGCAAAGGTACATTCTTTTTCAATCTGTTGTAAATTTGTGGGGCAAAGTAATTGCTCCTCAGCTTATAAAGCCAAGATATTCTGTCTTGAGATGTTCTGTACCTTGAAAAATAATCACATAGAAATAAACAAAGAAAAAACCTTATTCAATAACAACAAAAATAAGCAGATTCCCAACAAAGTCCATCTCACAATGTCAGCCTGCCACTCTATGTTCTGTTATGTGAAGATGTTTATTAAACTTATCATTATATTATATAATGGCATTTTATTTGCACTATCAATCTTTTGGAAAACACAGAAAGTGAAAGAAAACCTGGAAGGGAAGGAATAATATTAGCACTTTGACTTTCTAATTTCTTCACGTTCTAGAAAACTTCACAAACTAAGTATGGAGGTAAACTTCAGAATTTAGATTTATCTCTCTTTGTAAAATGAAATTATTTCAATCACTGCCTTGTTTTGATTTTTTTTTTGTTTTGTTTTATTTTTTTGGGTTTTTTTGTTTGTTTGTTCAGGGTTATTTTTTTTTTTTTGAGAGGAGAAGTAAGTGTTCATTCTTGAAAATCTTCAGTAAATCTTCAGTGAAGAGTTGAAATCACTTTGTACTGCATTCAGGACACTGAAGCAGGGATCCCACAGTGTTTCTTGTCACTTTAGAGGATGTGATCTCTGCCTTCGGTCTCCCAGTTTGTAAATTAAAAATAATAACACTTCTTTCATCTGGAGTAATTATCTAGTGTTTCATTTTTTTTAACATAGGAATTAGACCATAAAATTTTCATGCAAAATACAAAGCACACTGTGACACATCCCTTTCCTTGTTTTTCCGTCCATATTCAATGTTGTCAATAAGTGAAACTCTCATTTCTAGATGTTCGGAATTAATCAGCTTTTCAGTCTTTCTGACTTATTAGAATTTGAGTATAGAAGCAGTAAAATTTTCATAGACAATATTGCAGTATCAACTTCAGCATATTTTTCAGCTTTTTCCCTATGCTTATGCTTATTTCTAAAGAATGTAAAAGCAAACAGACAAGGTTAAAGATAAAAATTTAGAAAAGAATATTTTTTAAAAAGTTGTCTGTAAGCCATCAACCCCCATCTCACATATTTATGTTGCTTCAGAATTTCTTGGTTGGCTCTCTACAGTGGCACAAAATTTCAACTGTCCTGACTTTAGTGTACAAGAGCTCTTTTCTAAAAACCAAGAAGTAACAGAGTTCATGAAAGATGAAGCGCTGGAATCCTGGAACTTGACCCAGAAAGGCTCAGCAAATAAATTCCAAGTGACCAGAAGATCATAGTATTTACTACAGGTTCCATATTGACTCGGTTACATTTACTATAAGCCATAACAGAGCTCCTTACATTCATTTTCATACCTAGAGCAAAAGGAAAATCAACTTCTTTCAGGAAAATTTCAGATTCTTTCTGTGCATGATAAATTTGCTCTGTGGCACAGGTGGTTGCAGAGCCTTACCAGGGATAAAATATTGAGAAATCTGAACTGTGTATATTTAATACAGCATGCATTCCAGACTATAAATTTCATGCAAGATGTAAAAGAGTTAAAGCATGGAATCATTATGTATTCTTGACTGAGATTCTTTTCAAAGGTAACTAAAGGTTATCAGGCTGATATCATTTGAGACTTGACAGAAAAGAGCCACAGCATCCTCTATATTCTTTATATGTGGAAACCACAGGACTTAATCTGTTATTTACTCAGATAAAAAATCTGTTATTTACCCTTCACATTTAAAATTATAAAACTGTAGATATTTATTCCCAAGAGGTTATTCCTGGAAACTATTCCAGTCCTATGGATGAAGTTCCCTAAAAAACCCCGTATCACCATATGCTCAACAAGCAGCTTGCTGCCACAATGGCATTTCAGTAACATTACAGAAAATTTATTAAAATAAATATAGAATTCATTCAAATTAAGAATACACAGAGAAACATCTAAAGCAAACTCTTAAATTTCTAAGGACATTGACATGGAAATTGTATTATTCTGTTTGAGAGCTGAAGAAGCACTTCTATGTTCAAAGTAATATTCACTACACAAGTTGATCAAATAATACATGCTTTGCCTATTTCTAAAAGCACTTCTTTGAAGCTCTCTTGCTGTCTCCATAGCTAAACAGCTAAATTCTTTTCCAAATATCCCAAAAAAACCACAGTCTGCTTTATTTTGCTTTTCTATTTCCTTCACTAAAAAAGACAAAACCCAGAAAGCTGCCTGCATCTTTCAGTTACAACTTGTCCTCCAACTTTGCCCCTGGTGCTTATTGCAGGTGACTGAAAGAGAAAAGGAAAAGGTTACAGCCTCGCTCAACAATTACATGCAACACACACAATTGAATGGCAGCTGGACAATGAACCAACTACAATCCAGGATTCCTATTACCTTCTTCAGCCCAGAAACCTGGAGTAGTTCACACAGTTCACAAGAGGAGCAACAGCTAAGCCACTCATCCCTACTGGCTGAAAGGTTTCTTGGAAGAGGTTTCTCATTTACCTGGATTTCACTCTGCTGTTAGTGTGAAAGGAGAGAAAGGTGATGGAGTGACAGAGGAGGAAAAGGAAAAAAAAAATACATTCCTGCTTTAAAATTTTACAAGGGAGGAAATAAATATAAAACAAGGGGAAAAAATACAGTCTAACCCAAAGAGAAGCATGTCTCTTGAAATAAATATCTCCCAAGCTCATAAACAGCGAGGCCAATGGTCATGAACGTAGCAGATGTTTATTGCCTCTTACACCCTCTGCTACTTTGGGATAATCACTTAAATATCACCAAATCCAGCTTGAATTTAAATTAGCTTCATATTTTCTTTCATGATTATTTCATTAAAAAAAATCATATGATTAGCCAATTAAACAGAGACGGGAGAAGCAAAAAAAAAAAAAAAAAAAAAAGAAAAGAAAAGAAAAGGGAAAAAAAAGGGAAAAAAAATCAGTAGGAGAGCAATAGCCTTTAATATTTTCAATTAAGATGCAGTGCCACCAATAAAAGAGGCTTACATTTTCATTTTATGGGTACCTATGGAGAGCATTAAGACACAAATGACTCAGAGCAAGGTAATCATTTGAAAATATATTGTAGTGGAGGACTGTAAACAGTGCAGTGTATTAGCTTAGATGGCATGTGATGAAAATATCAAGTTTCCAGAAGCGCATTCAGCATTGATTTTAATATTTCTTAGGGCATGCATTTGCAATGCGTGTTGTCTTTTGTGGGAGCAGAGGCAATGTCCTCATGGAGAGCAGAGTTCACTGCTGCGGTGGAGTCTGCTCCTGGAGCTGTGCTCACGGGTCATGCTGGCTTTTTAACTCTACCCAAACATAACAGGCTGAGGCACCAAGCTGTGGAAGAGGTCACCAGCACTACAGAATCCCATGGAATAACTTTAGGCTGCTCCAATTGACCCAGGGACCAAGGGGCTGTGGTGGGTTGACCCTGGCTGGATGTCAGGCTCACACTGAAGTTATTCTGTCCCTCTCCCCTCCTCAGCTGGACAGGGGAGAGGAAATATAACAAAAGGCTTGTTTATGGTTCAAGGCAAGGAAAGGGAGAGGTCACTCACCAGTTACTGTCTCAGGCAAAATGGACTCCGCTTGGGGAAATTAATTTAATTTATTGCCTGCCAAATAAAATAGAATAGGAAATAAGCCCGCCCAAAAAATTAAAAACAATTCTCCCAGTTGTTGCACCTTCCCAAACTGAACTTCATTCCTGATTGTCTCAACCTCCTCCCACCCAGCACTGCAGGGGCATGGGGAATGGGACCATGGTCAGTTCCTCACGTGTTGTTTTTGCTGCTTCTTCCTCCACCTGTTCTGGACTCCTCACCCTCTCCCCCTGCTCCAGCATGGGCTCCTCTCCCATGGGAGACAATCCTGCTTGAGCTGCTCCAGGGTGGGTCCTTCCCACAGGGTCAGTCCTTCAGGAAAAGGATTTCATTCCAGTGTGGGTCCCCCACAGCTCCTGCTCCAGCACAGCTTCCCAGGGGTCCCAGCCTCCTCTGGGCATCCCCTGCTCCAGCCTGGGCTCCTCTCTCCATGGAATCACAGCTCCTGCCAGGATCCTGCTCCAGCACAGCTTCCCAGGGGTCCCAGCCTCCTCTGGGCATCCCCTGCTCCAGCCTGGGCTCCTCTCTCCATGGAATCACAGCTCCTGCCAGGATCCTGCTCCAGCACAGCTTCCCAGGGGTCCCAGCCTCCTTTGGGCATCCCCTGCTCCAGGCTGGGCTCCTCTCTCCATGGAATCACAGCTCCTGCCAGGATCCTGCTCCAGCACAGCTTCCCAGGGGTCCCAGCCTCCTTTGGGCATCCCCTGCTCCAGGCTGGGCTCCTCTCTCCATGGAATCACAGCTCCTGCCAGGATCCTGCTCCAGCACAGCTTCCCAGGGGTCCCAGCCTCCTCTGGGCATCCCCTGCTCCAGCCTGGGCTCCTCTCTCCATGGAATCACAGCTCCTGCCAGGATCCTGCTCCAGCACAGCTTCCCAGGGGTCCCAGCCTCCTTTGGGCATCCCCTGCTCCAGGCTGGGCTCCTCTCTCCATGGAATCACAGCTCCTGCCAGGATCCTGCTCCAGCACAGCTTCCCAGGGGTCCCAGCCTCCTTTGGGCATCCCCTGCTCCAGGCTGGGCTCCTCTCTCATGGAATCACAGCTCCTGCCAGGATCCTGCTCCAGCACAGCTTCTCACGGGGTCAGAGCCTCCTCTGGGCATCCCCTGCTCCAGGCTGGGCTCCCCCAGGGCTGAGTTGGATCTCTGCTCCCCCGTGCCCTCCCTGGGCTGCAGGGGCACAGCTGCCTCAGCTTGGGCTGCTCCAGGGGCTGCAGGGCAATCTGAGCTCCCGAGCCTGGAGCAGCTCCTGCCCCTCCTGCTGCGCTGCCCTGCCGGCCTGCAGGGATGCTCCTCTCAGGCATTCTCATTCTTAAGCTGGCTGATGTTCAGGTTTTGCTCATTTTTCCCCCTTCTTAAGTACATTATAGCAGAATCCTGGCACTGTCACTGATTTCATTGGCCTTGGCCAGTGTTCAGTCCACCCTGGAGGTGACATTGGCTCCATGAGGGTCGGTAGAACCTTCCAGCAGCCTGTCACAGAAGCCACCCCTGCAGCCCCACCACTGCTTACCAGGCAAAGCAAATGGGGGGAAAAATCACAGGTTTGTCAGGAAAATGTCAGGTAGGAGCCACTATTACTGCCCAAACACAATTCAAGGAAAGCAGGATGCGTTTATCAGAAATTCTTCCATCCCTAATGCACAGACAGCAGGACCTCCATTGGCTTCATTATGGTAACATCTAGGAGAGATATCAGGGACAAAAGAACCACGTTTTAGTTTTGGCAAGAAATAATCACTTCCAGTAATCTCTAGGAATTTATTTGATGTTTATGAAGGTCTTTTTCCAGTTACAGCTATTTATCACTTCAGAATTTTAACTTCAGGGTCGTTTTTGGCCTTTGGGTTGGTATTTGTGTTTTTGTGGTTTTTTTTTTTTTTTTTTTTTTTTTTTTTTTAACTTAAAATAGGTAAAAATCTCAGGGCAGTACTTATATTATCTTTCTCTGACTCTTTCTATCTTAACCCCTTTCTTTTTTTTTCTTCCCTCCTCTACCCCTCCTTATTTTTCCCCACATATAAAAGAGTTTTCAAAATACAAAAATAATTAGATCTGTTTGTTTAAACCTGAAATAAATGATTATCCACTGCTCTGTCTTTGTTACTTGTAATTTCTCCATGTTGAAGATTCAAGTAGCATTCATGTCAGAAGGGGTTTTACCTTGATTCTGCCAGGCCTTTTACTTCATCTTGTCAGTCTTCTCTTTTTAAACTAAAATACTAAAACAGATGTACAGTGATACCTAGGATGGTACTTTTTGGTGACTCTACCTTCTAACTTCCATCTGTGGAGTAGTGCCCATGAGTTGTTTATTCAACATTGTCCTTCTTTTCAAAATGAGCCCAAAAGGAAGGATGTCTCTAAATATAAATGAAATTTAGCATCTGACAGATTAAGCTTATCATAGTTTTTTGCTATTTTGGATTTATGACCAGCATTTCACAAATGAAACTATTTGAACTGGGGATCAAATTTTGCTGGAGTTATTTTACTGAACAGTGAAATGTCATCTTTTCAATATAATGAGTAGAAATTGCATGATTTTGTATCAAAAGGGGGGTTGTCATGATGAGAGTGGAATGACAGTGGAGAACTTCACAGTCTCTGGAGTCACTCTGGCAGATTGGATGTTTTTCAGCATTCTGTATAATGTTAGCAGTATCTATGTATTTTACACCTCCTAAGAAAAGAATTTGCTGATTTCCTCTACTCTGGTGATTATTAATGATTATTTGGTCAGGTTGACCACAGATGTGTGCTGCCATAATCAGTAGAGACATTGGCAAGGGACACGATGGGAGGATATGTGTTACAGGGGGTTAGCATTGTGCTGTCAAAATGGTCGCTTCATTCAACTGCAGATGTGAGTTCTTAATAACAGTTTTGGGTGCTCTATAATATTAAAATTTGCAGGAATGATTTAGTTTCATATTCAAGTGAAAATCAAGCCCTTTCTGCCTTTTATAGCGATAAATTTGGCAATAGAAAATGAGAGTGATGCTGTGGAAAAGCTGACCTCAGACCTTCAAAATGGTGGAAAACCCATGAGCAGAGAGGTTGACCATATGATTTTTCTGTTCAGTCAGCCTCAAAGTATGTGGCAACCTTTCACATCAATGCTCCTATCATTCAAGCTGAAAGAAGATTTTGAATCTTCATTGAAATGGAACACGAAACATATAATTCTTGGACAGATTGTTTGAGGGAAGAATGCAATGGTCAATGCAATAGAGGAAAATAATTCTATATAGTAGGCAATAAGGGGAATATTCTCAATTTTTTAATCTGAGGTCAGTTAAACACCACCAGCTGTTAATTTATTTGTTTTTGAGTAAAGGTGCAAGGCACAGGGTGAAGTTAGAGGAGCAGTGACAAAGGCACATATGTCAAGGACATAATTCAGAAACAGGCACTAGATATAATTACTCAGTGACATATGCATTGTTTCAGTACAGGGAATGAAAATAAAGAAGAGACATTAATCAGAATGATAATCAGTCAATGATGCAATAATGGTGATCTAGCTGTACTTAGTTTGAACACCTCATGTCCAGGAAAATATCCAGGTAGTCACCATTTTCATACTGATTATATAATGAAAAATGAGAGTAATGATTCAGGTTTGGCAGCCACAGGGCACTCCTGTGCTGAGAAACTAATAAATGGACACTAAATCTTGATATACATATCACATTGGGGCTGTCAGAGCATAATCTTCTCCAGAAAACTTTCCTTGATAATTCAGTGCACCACAGTTTACTTTTCCCATTTGACTAGCACTTTAATGGCATTAAAAATACTTCTTACTACATTAACATTTCCTGTGGATATTACATTTCTGACACACTCAAATAGCATTTCTTTTCAATAGGAGAGGATGTTTTAACCAAGAGGGGCCAGACACTATTTTGTTTTATTTGTACTGTAGGGACACGGTTGTCCCTTATGAACTCCTTGCATTTGGATTTTGGCACAAGTGTGTTGCCATTTGGGTTGAACGTGGGTAGAAGCTTTTATATTCTCTCCACCTCTTTTACATATTGAACAAGAAGTGTTATTATTTGATTTTGCCAGTGATGAGAATTTAATTATTTCCTTATTCTTTTGTCACGAAAGGAAGCAGGGCAGTCATTGCAACTACAGAAAGTATTTCTCTTTTGGAAAGCTCACCTACCATAAGATAGATATAATATGTTAACTTCTCTAAAACATTTTGTAATAACTTCAAATATTTTTCCCCATAATGGCAAACATAAAGCTGAAAATTAATGCTTACTCAGGTAGCCATAAATGAAAACACCCATTTACAAGTTAACTTACACATAAATATTTTTGAGGAAATTTAAGAAGCTACCACACTCTCTAAGGAAAAGCTTATAATCTCTGGGATATCCTTATGAATATTTCGGTTGAAGGATGTGAATTTTTTTTTTTGTTTGTTTGTTTTCTTTGATTTGGTTTTAGTTTCGATTAGTTGTTCAGTTGGTTGCTTTTGTGAAAGGGAAAAGGTATATCAACAGTCATGAGGTGGCAAGTTTCTTGCACCTCAAAGAAAGTACAACTCCTATATCCCTGCTCTACCACAACATCTGCTCTGGATGTGTGTATTCTCATGCAAAGAGACAGTTGAAAGTTCAGTCATTTCCCACACTTTTGTTGCCTAACCCACTCTGGAATGATAGAGCTCAGACTCTTGATTTAAGTAAAGTTTTTGTTGTTGCACCATATGGTAGTGTGAAGAAACCTCAATCAAGAAGTATTATGTGTTTCCCTTGAAAAGCTAAATGAAAACAGAGAATTTCCAAATGAAAAGTGTCAGGTTTTGCAATCAACAAAGTGTAAACCACATGAATGGAAATGACTGTTCACGCAATAGTTCATGCTGAAGGGAAAAAAATAATGTAAAAAATAGAAATATTTTCAAAGGGACACATGAATATTATCATACATTTAGAGCTGATAAAATATCAGATGGATTTTTTGATGGGGCTTTCTGGAAAAACTGAAAGAATTTCTCCCTCTGAAGATTTGAAAAGGCATACCGTAAAAGTCTTGCCATGAAGGATGGTGTTACCACTTGAGACATGGGATCTGAGAAGGTATTAAGGGAAGGGAGATTTCAGATTTATCTACTGTAATTTCCATCTTTATTGCTGCACCACTCCTTACTTATGATCATAAATGTTCTTGTGTCTCCTGGACCTACAGTTCTGTTCCTGCCATGTGCTGTGTGCTCCTCTCTTCACAATAATGCCGCTGATGCATCCCACATCCTCTCAGGACCTGCGTCACTGCTGTGAGGGATCCAGATCTGTTTGCTCTTAATAAACAGATGATAGGGTTTTGTTTGGAGATTTTATTTTTTTTTTTTTTTTTTTTGGTTGGTTGGTTGATTTGGTTTGGTTTATTTTGCAAACCCCTCCAGATAGTTCCAAAAACGTGGTGTAACATGAACGTAATTTCCTTTAAATTCTCTTTTCTTCTTCTCAAGTCCCCACCTTGGAACATGTCTTTTTCCTCTTTATATTCCCTTTTTCCTCTTTATATTCATCCACCAATTAAATACTTTGTGAGAGCATGAAGCCAACTTTTTTTCCATTTCATTCCTTGGCTTGCCCAGCTGTTTAAGGATGTCTTCTTTACTTGGCATTTTTCGTTGCAGACAGAATATGCTGTTACCCACATACAAGCATGGCATCTTTGTCTCTGAAGCAATGGCTCTTAAACTCCAGGAAATTCTAATAGAATGGTTCACATTCAGACTCTCACTCTTCTCTAAATACCTACTGTGAATGAGCTTTCTCTTTCCTGCTGCTTTGAAATGAACAATTAAAGCGAGTTCCACCTTGAGTAAGCCTGGGAACACATTGGCATTTCTGGGCTTGGTGGAGGATGTGTCATGTGTTGTCACCATTTGGTTTCTCACAATATGACAGTATTTTTTCTTTGTTAAAATCATAGAAGAGGAGAAAAAGAATAAAATAAGAAAAAAAAATTTGCTGAAAACAATCAGAGTTTACAGAATGGTTTAACCATCTACTACCAGCCTAGATCTGAAACCTCAACCATTAAGGTGTTTCATCCAAAAAATGAGCAAATTTTTTCACAGCTGAAACCTGTGAGATTCCTTCAAATTTTTACACATCACTCTTCTCCAATTTCTCTTCCTGCCTGAAGTCCAGCAGCTACTCCCATCTACATGCCTGATGCAAAACCTACCAAAGCCAATGGAAATGGTCACACTAACTTTGCTGGGCTTGGGTCCAGGTCCTGAGCCATATGGAGCTTGAACCCACCTTGACCTCGGCGGAGATGAAACAAGTCACCTCCGACATTGTATCAGTGGTTTCCTACCATCCATCAGTGAGATGTGTCGCATCTGCAGCATGAGTGAGTCCACCTGCCAAGAGTGATGCTCTTGCTCCACTGGCTCATGGCCAGTCGGTTAGTCATGTTATTTTCCCTGCATGATAAGAGAAGTTATACATATCAGGCTTTTTTTTTTTTTTTTTTTTTTTTTGCTCCTATTTAAAAATGACAGCCTGGGATCTAACTTTGCATTAACTTTGCATTAAGTTCTGCAAATTCCTCTCCTTCCTTTTGTGATTAGCACATTAATGATCTTCAGATGGTTCAGTGCAATGCTGCAGAAAGCTTGGATGACTAACAGACCTTTCTATTGTCACTGCTGGTGAATGTTTAAATAAAGGTGGTGCAATTAAGAAATATTCATACAAATCGTAGGGGGAAATGAATTGTGGTTTTGAGTTAAATGGGAAAGCATTAATACAATCCTCACAGCAAAATGTCCTTGCATCTTTAGTACACTCAGGTCATAAGTATGCAGCTTAGGCTACTACCTAACTCTGATTCACCTCAAGGAATCAAGTGAAAAGTGCCCTAAAACTGACAAAGAATTCACAGATTATATATCTCATATGCAATTAAAAGTGGTCACAATCAGTTAATCATAGCTATAGCTATTGGGAAATTTTGCTGGGCTTTACCATCCACACAGCTGTTATTGAAAGATGCTTTTGCATAATGCCATCAATATAAGATATTAAATACAAGTATTTCCAAGAATCATTATTTTTCCCTGTCAATTTTCTTTTGTCAAAATTATTAAAGTCAGAATCTAAAAAAAGGCCTCTGAAAATATACTGCTCTTACTACAGCTACAATAAAACTAGTAAAATAAATCAATTAGTGTCTTTCAGTTATTCTAAATCTTTCTGTATCATTAACAATATTTTTAACACAAATTTCTTCTGTTGTTTTCTGTGCAAAATTCTATGTTTAAGAGACACAAACTAAGCATCCCTTTAAAGTTGATTTTTAAAATGGTTTTGCATAGAGAGCTGTGTACCCTTGACAAAGAAAAATTTTGACTTTGAAAGATAAGCATATTGAGTATGAGTAAAGGAAATGGAAGCAGAAAGCCACAAAACCCAAATTGCTGTGCGAGAGGATTCCTAACCATGGTTACTAAGCAATGCTAAGATTAGGCCTGAGCTGAAAAATCTTGCAGGGATAAACAGAAGTTTCAGTTAGTGATTATCTATTCAGTAGTCTAGTTTGTTTGTATGTTTGTTTGGGTTTGTTTGGTATTTTTTTTTAATCTGTACTACGTTGGTGTTACAGAAGAGCAGTGGATGCATTCTATAATTTTAATTACTTCACACTGTTTCCCACAGCAAGCAGACACTGCACTCAGTATTGGTGAGAGATTGCAAATTGGGGTCCAGGAGCTGCTGTTGTCTTACTCCATGCTGTTCATCTCTGAGACAATGCCTAATAAATCTCTAGCTGGGACATACAGACCTTACAATCCTTGGGATTTCCTTAGAGTGGAAATCAACACATTAAACAAGTAATTATTACCAAGAAAATCTTTACCAATTATTACAAATTTACCTATGACTTTCTTGGTTCATGTCAGACTGCACATTGCAAGTCTTGCAGCTGAATGATCCGAAAAGCTTTGAAGAAGTATCAGATCTTTCTGATACATACAGCACAGATGGTTATGCTGATTTATTTATTTATTCCCCTCCAAAATATGAATTAGCCTTTTGCTTTAATCAAGTACTCTCTGTGTTTGTACTCAGATCAGCATATATTTTAGGCCACATCTAACAAATGGTTCACAGAGCAGTAATTGTGCTTCACAGCTTCTACTTCCATCTTATTCTTATTGGTCATACAGGCATCGTTTCACAAGGTTAATTGATGAGACCAAGCTCAGAAATGAGGGATCAGAAGCAGAATGACTCTGTGAGATTTATGGACAACAAAAGATTATCATAATCAGTTCTGAGATGGGGAATGTAAAATAGTATTTAATGTGTGTGTGTGCATGAGGTAGGGGGGGGACCAGCAGCTAAATCATCAGGACTTTTCATGAACTCCACACAAATTTCTTAGCTCTTAAAGCTTCTGTGATGTAGGTTCACATGCAAGGGACGTGCCTGTAATCAGGGTGGGATCTCTTAATTTTCAGTCCTTCTTTTGACTTCCATTGTTTCTCCAGTAGTGTTTTGAATCAAGGAGTGGAATATCTGTGCGGTATGCAGAAAGGGTCTTACATTTTCATCTAACACTTTTTCATCAGCCAAAGACTGTGAAAAATTCGTGGGCTCCAAGGTCCAGCTTAGAGCATGCATGGGCATTGTAGTCCAGTGCCTTTCCTTAAGTGGGTGCTGTTGGCCACGAGGCACAGGAGGAAGCTGACAGCACAATGAGCGTTCAAAGAATTAAGAGTTTCTAGGAAGCGACACATTCCCCGTGTAAGTGCTGCACGGTTGATAAATGGATTGGCAGAAAGCTTGGCACATCTGCAAAGCCTTTGGTCTTACAGCACCTGTGTGTGCAATCTTGTAGTGTTTGTTTGCTGGAGATAGGTGCCTTCAAGGTGCATCTGCATTGTGCAAGCTTCACAAAATTGATTAGGGTGTCCACAGTGATGTTTTGGCCAGCACTCCACGTATCCAATAGCCAGTTCAAAACAATTACTCTGTCAGAACAAAGTCTTCATTTTTTTGTTTGTGTATTTGTTTGCTTGTTTGTTTCTTTTCTCCTCCTTGGAAATATGGCTGGGAAATTCAGGCAAATGGTAGCCTGACTTGAGGGGAACCTGGCACCAAAAGCTGAATTCACCATTGCTGTAAGGATCTTGTGTGACCTTGAGTAAGTCACTTCTTCTCTTTGTTCCTTAGCTTCTATCTGTAAAATGGAGATAAATGCATTTCCATACCTCATGGGGGCCTGCTAAAATGCATTCATTACCAAGAAGTACATTTTATCTCCAATTTACACATTTTTTCTCTGCTGTCCTTGCTAGAAATCTGATTGTCCAACCAGTCCCAATGTAAACCCTCTTGCTTCTGAGTGGAAGCCAGGATCTACCTATTAAACTTTTTAGAACTGCTTATTGCATATTTTTTTTCACTCTGAAACCACCAAGAATGTTCTTTTTGTCTACGGAATTCTGGATTGAACAGGAAGCTTTACCAATCCAGTTTGATCCTGTATTTCTTGTTTTCTGCTATGTATAGTTCAGGGAATAGTGTCAGTGTTTGAGAACAAATTTCCCTAAGTCATCAAAATTATGAGCTACTTCTTATGAAGAAATAGTGCTAATTAAATCAGACAAACACAGATAGGAACACTTGTGGAGATCATACGGCCCTACATTTTTACTAAAAAGGGACAAAAACCTTCAGGACTAATATCCAATTTTATCAAGCCCATCTTTTTATAATGTAATCACTTCCAGAAATTACCCTCTCTTAAATCTCTTAAATGTAACATAATATTATATATATATATATTTATACTTATATATATGTGTGTGTATGTGTCTCTATATATACACATACATACATACATGCACACACACACACACACACACATATAATTATAAAACTAGAAGAAGAAATATTGATGAAACATTATGAAAATTGGGGTTTTTTTGAACAAAAATGAAAATGTTAAGATATGTCAAGCTGCCTTCACCTTCTACTTATGATGGCCTAATTTTTTTTTTATTTTTAACCCTGAGGAAACAATTTATTTTTTTCCCCCTGGGCCTTTGTAGATTTTATAGTTATTTTATAGAGAACTAGCCTCTTAGCTGTTATTTTCAGAACGGTTAATGAGGACTGCAAAATAAACCCTCATGTGTAGCTGTATCATAGGTTCTGATAGATACTACTTTCAAATCATAGATGAATTAAGGTTCTCAAGATAAAAAAAAAAGAAAAAAAGAAAAAAAGAAAAAGAGAATAAAAATCATTTAACTGAATGGCCATTTTAGTAAGGGACAGCCTTTGCCTTCAGCAGTGGGGTCAAACCAAGCAAGGATCAAAATAAAATAACTTTTTCCTAGGAATCTATTGGTGATGAAAATAAAGCTGGAACTTTATCTGCTATTGAACTCCCTGCCAAAAAGCTGAAACGTGGTAAATGTTGCTCTGAGCAGCAGTGAAGAGCTGAAGAGTTGGAGGAAGAAGACAATGGGGATGGTGTGTGGAGCATTTCCAAGAACCTGACTTGCACAACCTCATTTTACCATAACTCTGTAAGCAGTGAAATAATCTGTAGCTCACTAGTTTCATCATTCTCTTTGGGCAACCTTTAAGGTACAGAAACTGACCTGTTTCAAAGATGAGCTTCATATAATTTGTATAGAAAGCAGTTAATGAATTATAAATGACAAGTGAAAGTGGCTAGGTTAATTTTCTTATCAATGAATAAAAACAGAAACCGGACTGTGTTTGCAACTGTAGACCATGAACACACAGAGAAAATATCACTTACAGTTTCTTTATTGATCAGATTTTATTGAGCAGCCAGTACATCCCCTTTCTGTTTTACCCCTTTAAAACAGTTCTGCCAGCTGAGTCACTGTTTAACACTACTTTAAATCAGGTAGCACTTTAATGCACTATGAATATCCATACAATTTAATTTTTTTTTACAGTTATAAGGGTGAAAAGTGTTTAAACTACATACATTCACATTTTATTTTATTTCTAATAAGAAACTTTTTTTTTTAATAGCTGCAATTTCCAGAAACAAGTAAACCTATGAAAACCAAGTGACATGGTTCTCCTATCTTTTTTAGTCATCTACCTACCATTTCAGGTACACAGGCTTGGGCCAACACTTATTCAACTGAAAATGAGGGAATTTCAATTGAGATAAATCTTGAAACAATTAACTATTTGAAAAAATTTAACAATCCAATATTTAACACCATCTAGTTTTTTAGTCCCAAAACTCTGCCACACAGGGAATATTGTGTAGTCATATCATTGTTTAGTCATATCATTGTTTAATCATTTCATACTTATCTACTAGTCAAAATTTAGCTGAAATATGTTGCTGTGGTTGTCAATATTTACCTGTTGGCAGAGTTCTGCAGCAATATTTTGTGATGAATTCAGTATTATTTTAAGGACCATGCCCACTTAATGGCAGTTTACATGACTACTGGTTTCTGTTATGATGAAATATATGGATCTGTCTTATGTGATCTGCATCACTGTTAATTACTCATTGATTGTTTTTCCTTAGTTTTTCAGGATTTTTAGCCTCATGAGTTTAAGCAGTCTTGATCAACAGATGCCAACTGGGGCATACAGATGAATACATCTCACAGTGAGCTACAGAGCAGCCAAGAACTTTGCATTACACAGATGCTGGAATAACACAGAGCAGCAGCAGCATAGTAATTAAAGAATTACATCAACATAACCTACAGGACTTAATACACACACACATATTTGTATATTAACCTGGTATGAAAGGCTAGATAAATTCTGTCTAACTTATTGTGACACACAGCTCAGGCACTCAAGCTGCAGGTTTTGTGGCTCTGATCTCCGTACCCACCACCAAGGAAAAATGCAGTTTATTCAGGATCTGAAAACTCTCTGGACACAACCAGCTCTCAGTTTTTTGAAAAATAGGGCTGGGATGAAATGGAATGGAATGGAATGGAATGGAATAGAATAGAATAGAATAGAATAGAATAGAATAGAATAGAATAGAATAGAATAGAATAGAATAGAATAGAATAGAATAGAATAGAATACTTCAAAGGGATCAATATTTAAGTCTTTCCGTTTTGATATCTACATCTCTTAAAATAAGATGTGGTACATCTGGACAAGAAAAGTGTAACTGTTACAGAAACTCTCTCTATGGCTTAGAGAGACTTATAGTTTAAAATTTCAACTCCATCTCTCATGAAATGTCTTATTGGCCAGAAGTTTGTCAGAGCTTTAATAGAGACATAGGAATTTATCAGCATGTTTTCTTCATGGAAAATGGCTTTTTGCCAATACCACTTATCTCAGAAACTCCCAGTTGTAGGAGTACCATACTTGCATTGTGGATACAGCATAGACAATTCCATAGTGAAGTCACAAAACTTTGCTTATGCAAAGTTTGTATCCCAAGGTCAAAATTTCTTCCCACTCTGTGAGGTTGCAAGGCCACTGTTCAAATATACATCTTCTAGGTATTTGTTTCAAGATTTATCTCCAGCATATTTCAGGCAGAGAAACCCTTGAACCATATTTCTGTTGAATGCAAAAGAGAGAAGAAACAGAAGTTTCTGAAACTCAGAACACAGGACTGGATTTCTCCATGGCATCTTCTTAAAAAGGGCATCTCAGAGCTGTATCTTGGAAGGGAAGGTGGCATGGATGAGGAAGCAGGGAGTTTAGGGACCATAGAAGCAAAAATTATTGTTTATTGTTTTAGATTTCCTGGCCAATGCTTACAGAATCTCATAATAGGTTAGGTTAGAAGGAGCCACAGTGCCTCATCTGGTCCAACCTGTCTGTTCAAGAAGAGTCATTCCAGAACACATGGCACAGGATTGTGTCCAGATGATCACTGGACTCTCCAGTGATGGAGGCTCCACATCCTCTATGGAAAATCAGTTCCAGTGCTTGGTTATTGCACAGGTAAGAAGTTCTTCCACATGTGAAACTTCCTAGGCATCAGTTTCAGTCCATTGCCTCTTGTGCTGTTGCTTGACATCCCTGAGGAGAGTCTGGGCCATCCTCTGAGCATTCCTTTCAGATATTTATGCACATTTATGCAGTGCCCTCCCAGCTGTCTTTTCTCAAGGCTGATCAGGCCCAGACCCTCCAGCCTTTGCTCGTTAGAGAGATGCTCCAGTCTCTTAATCACCTTTATAGACCTCTGGACCTGCTCCAGGAGCTCCATGTCTCTCTTGTCCTGAGGAGCCCCGAACTGGACACAGCACTCCAGGTGTGCCTCGCAGGGCTGAGTGGAGGGACAGCATCATTTCCCTCAACCCATGGTTTTTGGTGACCTCTCATTTTTCAGCCGCATTCTGAAATGGCTTTGACTTTTTTTCCCTTTTTTAATATGTCATTATAATAGGACTCGTAACTGTACTTGACAGCTGGACTCACTAAACTCAGACAATTAATATATGCAAAAGTAGAGCTTACCAGAAGCTCTACTTACCAGCTCTATCAGAAGTTGCACCTTGTTGGTGTAACTTCTTTATAAAAAACTGGCAAAGCTCAGATTTTTTTCACACTGAAAATGACACCATAGGGAAATAGCAAGACAAATTACTTATATGACTCTCACTGTGTAATAGGAATCCTCTTGAGACTGAAAGTGTATATTCTATCAAAAAAAAAAAAAAAAAACAAAAACAAAAACAAAAACAAAAACAAAAGAAAAACACCAGAACCAAAAGAAAATAAAAAATAAAACCAAACAAACAAACTAAACCAAACAAAAAAAACCCAAAAAAACCCACTTTACAAAAAACCCCCAAGATGATGCAAAATACCTTATTTTCATTTGAAATGGTTGACTGTTTCATTGATTGACTTTAAAACTGGTATTTTCTTTTAGGATAAAGAAATAGGACAAGAAGAAGTTTTGTGAAGGAGAGGTCATGTACAAGCACATAAGAAGAAAAAGAATAAAAGAAAAATCTATAGAAAAAGTAGGCAAAGTTTGGGGTTATTTCTGTTTTCTGAGAAAAACAAAACAATATACTTCTCAGTCCATTAATAACTCTATTTAAAATGTTAAAAAACACCCCTAAAATGCTGGTAATTTGATTTAAAAAAAATTAGGGTAGAAACGGAAAAGTCATGCTCTTTCTCTGAGCAAAGTCTTTGGAATATCAAGAACATTAAACCCAAGGAAGACCTATTCAGCTGGTTATGTTCATCTTTAGTTCATCTTTTTATTCTCGGTTGCCTTACCTGACTCTGACTCTCTAGTGTCCCACAGAAGGGATGTCTACAGGGTTGCCTCTCCGTGACGGGGCAGAGAGGAGACAACAGAAAAGCACATTGTTCATTGCTTTATAGCATAACGTTTCCAGCTAGCCAGCTGTTGCATCATTTCCCATTCAGCGAGCACTTGAGTGCCAGCAGATTGCCTCCAGGCTGAGAGCACAAAGTGCTGTGGGTGCTTTTTGTGGCTCTCTGGCACTGACACTGCCTGGAGCTGACCTTAATACCAGGCAGGAACCCACTCGTGCCATGGAAAACGAGTTTGGTTTCCATGTGGGCTACAGGTCCTTTTCTCTGTTTCCTTCAGCAGCTGCACGTTTTACCTGAGAGGCGACCGCGGTTTATCCTCAATTTCAGTGGACTGAATTATGTTCTCGAATGTATCTACAGAATACACAGGAATTGTTTCCTTAAAAGGGATTTTGTTCTAGTAACCATGTTCTATTCTTGTTCAGTATCTTCAGAAGCATCTAGGGTGAAAGACACATGACAGCATGAGACATTTGTGCAGCACACTATAATAGTAAATCCATATTTTTATCAAGGATCCTGTAGCAATATCTGTACAAATAAATTGAGCTTGTTTAGTGCCAGGGAATATATCTGGACACAGGAACCTTATCAGCTAGAGCATTATATACTTAGACCTGTCTGTGACATATTTTTGACCTAAGTCATCTAGAACTCCCTGAATCAATTCTCAGACGTGGATAAGGAGTTACCTTAAGCTGGAGATGATTTCTAATGAGTAGTTCACATGCAATTACTTTGTTTAAGAGGATAAGCAAGTAAAACCATTACTGGTCAGGCTCATTCTGATGCTTTCAGTGCCAGAGAAGAATCCCAGGTGTTTTCCACTTATAAGTATAGATGTAGCCAGTGATGTTAAAAAAGCTTGTCACAGAGGTCTCACTGCAGTATTCTAATGTCAGGAAAGGTCTTGGTCACCTCTGAAATATTGCTTTTCCTTGGATGGAAACACAACAACACATGCAAGATCACATCACATTTTCTCACCTACTTCTCCAAGGTAAGGATGCAACTTAAAATTACATGTGGTAGTTAAGCCTATGAATAGAATCAGCAGTAGAATAAAGTCCTCATTTGGTTTACCAGGACACAAAATAAGTATGGAAGCAACAGATGTAGCTCCGAGTTCCAAGAAATTAATGGAAGTGCCACAGGTGCATCACCTTGATGAAAATAAATAAAATAGCTACACTGCCTATCACAGAGAGACAGACACAAAATCACAAGTTCCTCACCCACTGGTACTGGTACTATGAAGTTATTTTTTGGGGGGGGGGGGGGGGGGTTGATTTGCACATTTGTTTCAAGATTTTGGGGGTTTTATGCTTTTTTCTGGGGTGGATTTTTTTTTCAGGTTTGATTTGCTGGGTTTTTCATTGGTTTGCTTGTTTTGAGTGGGTTGTTTTTTGTTTGTTTGTTTTTGTTTTTATTTTTTTAAAGGTAATGGCCATTATTGTACTGTGAGTGATGTGGACTTCTTGCAAGGAGATTTCCCTGAGTGGTATAATGATGGATCAAAAGGCTTGTGATGATAAAAAAGAAATAACTCCCCACAAAAACATACCCCAAACCAAACACAAAATATGCCTCCCGAAGACAGAGGCATAACATCAAGACATTGGTTAAGAGGAATGTGTGTCTTGCACTCTTATGTAATTTAAGCATCTTAAATCCCAAGATGAAGTCCAGTAAAAGCTTTTAAAAGACAGCTGAAATGAACTAAAAATAGAGTCACATCATAAAAGGATATAAGAAACTGAGATTTGTGAAAATGTCTCTCCAGGTTGCTGACAAATATCACCATTTTGATGAAAAGAGAAAAGGGAAAGGAACTTCCATGGACTACTGCGCTTTCAGGCAGAGAGATGCTTTCTCAATATACAAGGACATATTAATTAAATTGCATCTGAAAATTACATGTCCAGTAATTTTGAATTTCTAAGTGAATAGAGTGAAGCAAGTTTTTAGGAAGCACTTACATGTAAGTGAAATGGGTCATGTTACATTGTCACAAGGTTAAATTCCTCTCTATACCATGCCCAATGTTTTCAAGCTCATTTCATACTTATACATTTTATTCTTTGAGGCACCTGAGAGAAATAAAATGAAATAGCATCAAATAATTCAATACTAAGAAGTGCTTCTCTTTTAATGGTAAGAATAACAATATCTTTAAAAGAATGCTTATAAGTAGGCAGTGTGGAAAAGTTAGAGTGAGAGAAGCTGAAATTGGAAAACCACAAGTGTTAAGAATGAAATGAAAATTATAAGTAAAACCACCTTCTTTTTACATTATTTAGTTTCCAGCAGAACTGATTGGTGATCACTGGAGTGTCCTTGTGGCGTTTTCTTGTTTCACCCATATCTTCTTTAGCTCCATTATACCCATTTTCTCCCTAAAGCAATTTATATGAAAACTACCCTATGCTCACTATCCTTCTATGTATCTTTAACTCCTTATATATCATGAATGATTCTTTGTCCTAAATGTATATGTCTCAATACCTCCACTTTTACTAAAAAAAGATAATAATAATAAAAAATTAAATTAAAAATTTACTCAAAAATAAAAAAAATGTCAGATGAAGGTATCTAACTAGCAATTTCTAACTGTGCAATTGCTTTGCTAAACTCTGAACACACACTATTTTCCTCACCATGATTTTCAAATTGAGTCATTAATATCTTAGAGATCAGGATGTCACATTTCTGTTTTCCTTTGAGTGGATATGAGAGGGAGATTTCCAAAGGGTTTTAAGATGCCTTTTTCCATTTCCAGGACAGAGGAAATGTTTATGGCTCCTCTATGATGATGTAAGCTCCCTGTGATAAAGAAAATTTTATCCTTTTCATCTTGAAATCATTTATTAGCTGAATTTTGAATTCAGGAGACTCATAAGGGCCAACATTCTGTGTCATGCCAATGAGATTTTCACGTCATCTGCTGTGGGATCCTGGAAAACAGTTGAGTAAGGAGAGGTCAAGGAATGGTAGAGGAATGGTCAAGAAGAGTCCTTTGGCACGATATCTGCCATTCATTAGAAAGGAAACGTCACTGGGAACATTAAAAACTATAGTCCTCAGGTGACATTCCATAATAATTTATATAAATTCAAGAAAGAACTCCAATATTTCGATTCCCAAAACTTTGCTTCTGTTGGAAATATTGCCCAGACAAATCCTGAGCAACATATAAATAACACTGGTTTTGTTGGTTTTTTTTTTTTTACCTTTAATTAAAAAATGTCAAGACCCTCTTTAAAATTTTCATTGAGTAATTTTATGCACTGAAATACTGACTATTAAAGCACTTGTAGGATAAGGATAAGGATAAGGATAAGGTAGGATACTTTATAAAGTAAGTTTTCAATAATGTACACTTTTTCTTATCTTTTTAAATGGCTTTCCAGCAAAGTGAGAAAGTGTGTGAGTATGAAGGAAAGGAGGAGGAGGAAAGAATGGAACCATATTTTCCTAGTTTCACCATGGAAAGAGCATCTTGACATGGAGAAATGTGTGAAATATTCTTGCCTTCTAACTAGCTGCATTTTAAAAGAAGGCCAAAGAAACCTGAGGAAAGCAGAATAATTTCACAAAGGAAGTATTCTTTCTATTTTTTATGCAAAAGTTATGGACTCTTTTTACTAATCAAAGAACATAGGAAATTCAGTTTGAATGTTATTATGTCCAAAGAAGGAGAGCAAATTCAATCTTTCAGCTGTAAAAAAGAGATTTTACTCCTATTTTAAATGCAAATCCCCAGATATCTTTGCATAGCATCTCTACTCACCCCTTATAATGAATGGATTCTTCACTGCTGAAATCTTGAAATCTTTATCAAAACTAAGTGCCTTTCACTAATGTGTGTTCTAGTTCAATGACAGGTTTTAGGATTAGGCATAGGAACAATGAAAGCCTGTGCTGTGACTCATGCAGGTCAGATTACTTATCCACGAGGTCCTTTGTGGTTATAAACCCAATGAATCTAATAATCATATATAAAGGTGGAAAAGCCCATGGGTGAGGAGGGAGACAAAGAAGAAGAGTCATAATCAAACAGTTTTCTAAATTCCTAAAATAGACATAAAATAGTAAAGATGGCTTGAAAGGGAATAATGCAAAAAATATTCTGATTTTCTTATGTATATGCATACACACACACATCACACCTCGGAGATTATCTTTAATTTGAATGCTCAGAGATTTGTAGATTATTTTTTGTAAGAAGTTGCTGCATTGATGCTGTTTATATTTACCTTCTATGGCAACTGAAACTTATGATCTAATTTAACCCCACCAAAAAACTTTTTTTGGACTATGCAGAATCATTGAAGAGGTAGCATAGCTGCATGCCATCAATGGCTGTTGGACACACAGAAACTGGGAATGATTAATGAACTATTGCAGGAGAGAGACATGGAATTCAACTCACAAGACCCCAGTCCCCATCCTGGTGTTGTCTTATGCCTGTTAGAGTGAGATTTCTTTCCCAGTGGGTTGTAAGGAGATCAACAATAATGAACAAACAAATTACCATAGCTCAAAACTCACACCACATCATACTGCTGACTATTACAGCTTTACCTACTTGTTTTAACTGTGTTAATGATCATCAGGCAATGCTATCAGTGTCTCTACCATCATTCAATTTAATTCAATTTGTTTGATTTGATAGAATTTTGTTCAGTTTTAAAATTATATTCTGAGGACGAGTATAAGGGTTTGTGGAACAGAAAAAGAAAACTGGAGCTGGCATTGATCCCAGAAGAGAAAATCATTTCAAGGTATGATAAAGTAAGGAAAAGAAGTGGGGCTTCATCCACTTTCTATGTTTGGGTGCAAAATTTTAGACATTACTCTCTAGTCATGCAGTGCAAGAGACAGGAAACACTTATTTCAGGTTTAATCACTTTGGATTGTTTGTTTGTTTATTTCTAAGTATTTGGAGAAGGAGTAATATTACAATTCTGCTTTCTTTTTCTCTCATTTGCCATTATATGTGGGTGAGTAGGGGATAGTGAACAATAAATTACACTACTTAGAGCTGTAGGCTAAGGCTTTTCTTGTCAGTTGTGTCAATAAAGTACACACATAACATCAGTTTCCCATTATACACATCATTCAGACTCATATATTACTCAGTATAATGGGAAAGGGGCCACTGAAATCTAAAATGAAAAGAGAAATTGAAGTACAACCAGCAGCAGCAGCTGAGCCAAAAAGCAGCTGTGGTACTGAGACATTTAGTCACTGCTGCTGGGAAAAAAGAGCTGTCTCTATAGAGGACATACAGTGCCACATGCTGGGAAATGTGCAGCAGGTGGGGTTCTGTGGGACTGGAAGGCACCCATCTCTTAGTATTTTCTTTTTTCTTTTTTTTTTTTTTTTTTGCTAATACATTTGCATTTCATTTGAAATAATGATTTTAAGCCCAAAACACGGCCCAGGTTTTGCTATTGACCAAGTTTCATCAGCTGCTTTCATTGGTTGTTTATACTAGAGGGCAGATGCCATAATTTGTTCTCAGGATAAATTTTTGTCTTTCCAGTTGTGATGCTGGGTGGCTTTGCCACAATGCTGTAAAGCCTCTTTTCTGGAGCACCCCATGCTCAAAGCTGGAGCCAGATCTTGGCGAAGAATGGTTCATTCTGATGATGGATAGGACCAATCTATTTCTGAAGCAAACTTTGCTCTGCATATTGTCATGGTCAAACCTTTATTCAAACCTTTATTGATGATCTGGATGGGGGGATCAAATCCACCCTTAGTAAATTTGTAAATTGATTAGGCATCAAAATGGACTGCCCAGGGAGGTGTTGGAGTCACTGTCTCTGGAGGTGTGTTATCACTGTGATATTTTGTGAAAAATCCCTTTGCCAGGATTTCTTCTCCTATCAAGATCAGAAGCCTCAACTTCTCCATCTTGCTCCTCTGGAATGTGATTTGGAGAATTGTTTGCCCAACATGTGAATTGTTTTTAATTAATGGCCATTCACAGCCAGCTGTGTTGGACTCTCTGAGTCTGTCACACGTTTTTATTATCATTCTTTTCTAGTCTTTTGATGTTTCCTTTCTCTTTCTTTAGTATAGTTTTAGAATAGAATAGAATAGAATAGAATAGAATAGAATAGAATAGAATAGAATAGAAATCAGAATATAATAAATCAGCCTTCTGAGAACTTGGAGTCAATTCTCATCTCTCACCTCGTCCTGGGGACCACAACAGCACCACAACAGTGTGCAAGGAAAGGCTGAGCACAGCACATGGTGCTGTGGTCTGGTTGACCTGGTGGTGCTCAGTCATGGCTTGGACTTAATGACCTCTGAGTTTTTCCCAAGCTAATTGATTTTGTGATTCTGTAAAACTGATAAATTCTCCATTGGTTCAGCTAAATTCTGACATTCTGACATTCACTAGGCGCTCCTGCAAATCATTTATTAATGTTGCTCGAATTGTGCTTTAATCATAAAATCATATCACAGTTTTGGTTAGAGGACACTTGTAAGCATTATGTAGATCAAATCCTTCCATTGTCAGGGACACCTTCCACCTGACCAGGCTACTGAAACTAGTAAATAATTCTAAGGATGGAGTGTTCACAGCTTCTCTGGGCAACCTGTGCCAGAGTTTTCCACTACTCTTTATAGTAGGCCAAAAATAGATGCAACTCAGAGGATCGTTTTTTTCTATTTGGATAGCCAATTGTTTCCTCTATTTGGAAAGTGTAATAGCTTGTTCTGAAGGTTCCACATAATAGAAAGCCCCTGCAAAATAAGGAGAAAGGGAAGGTGTCATCATCCCTACTTCACAGAAATGGGAAGACTAAAGAACAAGGAAGCAGAGCCTAAACCCCAAGTGATTATTTTAACACCTGAATTGTCTTTCCATAAAATTTATGAAGTGAACGGAAAATGGAAAAGCAACCTTGATTCTGACTTTAAAACTGTGAAAAGCAAAACAACATTGAGGCTCATTATTAATTATAGCACACTAGAAAGGGGGGGAGAGAGGTGGTGGAATTATAGTCTATTTTCTGAACTAATACTTATGAAAACTGGATGGCATCGTCTGTGATTTCATAAATGTTCTGGAAGAAAAGTGTAGTGATTGCATAATAACCCCATCAAAAGGGTGGTTGATTAGTTTAGTCAATTTGGCATACATTTCAGCTATTATTTTCATTTGAGAAGCAGAGGCTGAATGACACAGTTGCTTTTATCCTGGCACTTTGCAAATGAGCATCCTAAAGCCTAAAGTAGTTCTTTCTTAACTTCTCCACAACTTGGGCCATAACTGTGACAACAACGTTTGAAGATAACAGAGTTTAAAAAAAAGTTCAGCACTTTGAAGGGAATTGTGGATTTCTCAGCTTGCAACCATACACTATAAAGAGTGGCAAAATCCTACATAACTTGTATTTGTAGAAGTGTTCAAAGACATATCTTCTGTGATTAGATCACTGAAATATCATTAATATCAGTATGTAGTTATTCTCTGTGCCTGAGGATGTTCTGAAATATTGGTCCATACCCAAAGAAATGTCATTTGCTCCACAGGGGTGAAATGTGTAGCTGTGCTGGAGATTATGCAGACATTCAGTAGGAAATGACTGTTTCATACACATTTTCTTTGATCACAAAATCTGCATTTCAGAATTTCTGCTTCTCTTGTGATAAATTCATTTATGTTCACCATCAGCATTTTATCCAAATCTGATCTCATCAATCCATTCCATGTGGTTTTCTTGGGTTTGTTTTGGAGGTGCTGTCATGTTTTAGGAATGGTGTTCCCCAATTTAGTACTCCCACTGAAAAGAGCATCAACTGCTCCATCCTCCCCCTTCAAAAAAGGTAAAAATCATGGGTTAAGATAAAAAGAATTTGTTTGAAACGGCAATGAGATAAAAAAATAATCAGTAACACCTAAAAATATTAATAAAAAAAAGGTGTAGGAAAAAGAAACTACACAAAAAATCTGAAACAATAAACAAACACTAATTGGATCTTCCCCACCACATATTCTCCCATTGGAAGGAACACACTTCTACTTGGAAGTGAATGATATTCCCTTTTTCCCACCCCTAAAAATGACATGAGATTGTATCAAATAATATTTAGGGGCTGGCCACACCCTGTAAGCCACGCCTCTTCTTGGCTATGACAAAATATAACCCTCTTCTTTGCCAAAAGCACAACAATTTTGTAGCTGTTCGTCCTTTCCTTGGCTGTGAACTATAAGTCAATGTCTTGTTCTTCCTTAATCATCACTTTAGAGGAGTAGTGACTAGCTAAAATATACTGTTATGCTAGTGGAAATACTGTATGGAAACCACATTGTGTGCTCTGAGCAGCTGTAACTGTGCAAAAAAAATCTAAATTCAATTTTTATACATATAAGTAGATCTGTTCTGGATAGATCTGAACTGAAATAACCCTGTCTGTGAGTAAACAGGGGGACCTTGGAGCATTTTCATCTTTTGAGTCAAAGGTATAAAACCCGGCCTTGGTCTAAAGCTTCATCAGCAAAAACTAAACCCTTATCTTGGGTATTGTCTAACAAAGGAATAAAAAACCAAACTATGAACAAATGCAGCATAACTAGCAGTATTTACAGCCAATTTTTGTGCTATTCTAAGACAGTGTCATGGTTTAACCCCTGCTGACAGCTAAGTGCCATGGAGTCACTCACTTGCTCCCTGCCCCCACATTGGCTTGGGGAGGATATTTGGGAAAAAGATAAAATTTGTGAGTTCAGATAAGAACAGTTTAGTAATAGAATCATAAAATAATGTGTAATAATAATGATAGTGATAATAGAACCTTAATGAAAAATGAGACTCAAAGAAAAGAGGAGTCCAGGAAGATAGAAACAAAATCCAAGAGAAATAAGAGAAATACAAGAGAAACAAGGGATAGAAAAAATTGTTCACCACCCAGTGGCTGATGCCCAGCCCACTCTCCCCTGCTGGCCAGCTGTCCTCAGTTTATGACTGGGTTTATGAGGCTCCATGAGATGGAATATCCCTTTGCCCATGTTGGGTCAGCTCTCCTGGCCATGCTGACCCTTTGGCTTCAAGTGCTCCTGCTTTCTGGAAGAGCATGGGACACTGAAAATTCTTTGATTTGAGGGAGCATTGCTGAGCAACACCTAAAATAGCTGCATGCTGTGAGCATTACTCTCACACTAAGTTCCAAACACAAGACTGTACCATTTACTGGGAGGAAAACTAACTTTATCCCAATGAAAACCAGGACAGTGGAGTGCAGGATCCATGTGTTCTGCTGCACCACCCAGACCAGATGAGATATACTCACTGACCTGGGTGTCAGCAATATGTAACATTTTTATTATTTTTTTTAATTTTATCTCTTTCACATATCTTCTCTCCCAGTCCTCATTAGGACTCTCAAATGCTCTTGATTCTAGGGATATTTTGTGGTTTTTTTAGGACAGTGTCTAAGAAGTGTGTGACAGGTTCCAAAGCTCTTTAAACATTACTATTCACAATTGTGTGTATGCTTATGGATTCACTGGATTCAATAGGGTGTAGACTCAACTTAAGCACACCATGGCCCTAGAAATCCCTATACTTCTTTCTGAAAGTCTTGTATTTTCTGTAAATTCAGATGGAGATTATCAGATGTAAAGCGGAAGCAGAACAACTCTGCTATAACACCCTGTCAGAGGAGGAAAGCAATGTGAATTCTTCCAGCCATTTTCTTTCACCCATTCTTATCTTTTTATTTCTCTCAGATTTTTCCTTGCATTCCTCTTTTGTTTTTTTCTTTTCATTATTTAATCGAATTTGTCTTGTTTCTTATCTGTCATTCACTTTTTTCTTTTTGTGTTATTTTTCCTCTTCTTTCTTTCTTTCTTTCTTTCTTTCTTTCTTTCTTTCTTTCTTTCTTTCTTTCTTTCTTTCTTTCTTTCTTTCTTTCTTTCTTTCTTTCTTTCTTTCTTTCTTTCTTTCTTTCTTTCTTTCTTTCTTTCTTTCTTTCTTTCTTTCTTTCTTTCTTTCTTTCTTTCTTTCTTTCTTTCTTTCTTTCTTTCTTTCTTTCTTTCTTTCTTTCTTTCTTTCTTTCTTTCTTTCTTTCTTTCTTTCTTTCTTTCTTTCTTTCTTTCTTTCTTTCTTTCTTTCTTTCTTCCCAAACTACTCCCTCATTGTCAGTTTGCATCCATCCCCAACTCTGTAAAACAGAGCTTTCAAAGTTTATGCAGTTAGTGCATGTTGCTTGCTCTGAGAGAATGAGGGACACAGAAAGCAGTGACTAATATCAGAATCATGAGTGAAGATATGTTTTATTCATAAACCCTGCATCTCTAGTGAAATTAAAAGCAAAGCAAAGGGTCGAAGCTCTGAACCCTCTTCCTGGAGCCTGTAAACCAATAAAGGCTTTATATTAGCTATCGATATCTATCTCTGACTTGGCTTAATAACATCTTATTCCCTGTTTTCAGCAGCCATCAATAATATTTCTGCCTGCCCGCTCAGGTCCCCATCTCTGCGTGCAATTGCATTATAAGGGTCTATAAGCCCAATTTGCTTCACATTCTTATTTTTGGAAAAGGCTGTCTGGCTTTTGTAATGAGAGCAGCTGCCAAGAAGGCTCGACAGAATTTGTGGCCCATCTGGCTTATAATCTTCATTCAATATCGCAGGAGCCTAAACTCCCAGACCAACTGATAAGTCAGAGCGTGCAGGCAGGCAGTGGCAGTAATCTTCCTTGTGATTTCTCATTAAGGACAGGGACATCTCAGTGAATCTTTCATATCCTGGCTATCATAGTTTTTTTTTTTTGGTTAGTTTTTGTTGGTTTTTTGTTTTTGTTTTGTTTTTTCTATTCTCTATCCCCTGCCCTTACAAGACCAATGTTGTTCCCTTTCTTAAAATTATGTTTCAAAAAAAAAAAGTTTTAAAACTACTTGGGTTCTCTTGTATTATGTTTAAGAAACTAGGAAATCAATGATTTGATTCTGCCTTTAAACTCAACAGCAGTTTGCCACTATTCATACTTAAAGTATTTGTGCTGACATATTCCTCTCAGAATCATAGAAAACAAGGCAACAAATGATCCTGAGACATTACCTAGTTTATTTCCCTATGATAATGTAGAACTAGTTACATCTCCAGGATTCCCAGACTTCAGTCATCTTTGCATCATCCTCAGACTACCTCATTAATCCTTTAAAGCCTCAATTTCCAAACTTTAGTTTCTGTTATCTCAACTTCTCCACAACTCTCAGTTTCTACTCCAGACACAGAAACAAGCTGACTATCCTGCACGCAGCACTGCCTACAAATCCCTCACATCTTGAGCAGGAATATCACCAAATCTCTTGCTATTTCCTCATAAGCTGTGTTTTCCAGATCTCTATTCATCTTCACACTCAGTTCCCTCTGTGGAATACTCAATGGCATGCAGAGATACTTTCACCACCCATGTTAGGGAGGCCACTCAGTTGTCCCTTTACATTTCTTCCAGCCTCAGCTCTCTCAAAGCTAAACCTTAATTTTAAACTCCCCACTTTGTCTCTTTCTAGGGGCCTAAACTTCCTGCAGATGTCAGGGATGAACAGCTTTAGACCTAATCATCTCACCTAGTTCAGAGATTCATCTTCACAAGGTCTGAGATGGCAGACTTTCTCTGTTGATTGCAGTGGGGACAAGCTATGACCAGAGGCCCGACTTTTACAGGACTATCAAGATCAATTCTTCTATTAGCAAAGGAAATGAATAATGTATTTTTTTTTCTTTCAGCTCTCCATGTCACATCTAATTTTTTGATTTCCTGTAAGATGACAAGCCCACATTTTTTGTTCCCCTCTGTTAAGGCATCCATCAGCCTTGAGATAAAAATTGAGCTCATACAGTGGCTGTCTGTAATGTGTTGGAGCTTTTATTGAACACACTTTCCACAAAAGCCTTTGAGGTCTCCTGGAGCTTTATCACCTTGATGGGAAATAGCCCAGGAGACATTAAGGGAAGGGACAACAGTCCAAATGGATAAGCACAGGAATAAATATATGTTCATACAGTATTCTTCTTCTGACACAATTTTGTAATGTTGAAAACCTCTCTTAAAGAAAGAAAGAAAGAAACAAACAAAAAGAAACAAAAAAAAGCAAAAAAACCCAAACCATAAAATAAAACAACATAAAATAAAATATGAAGAATTGTACCTTACTTGGAGGAATAATTTCATAAATATGAGGATGAAGATCACTTTAAAGTCATATGTCCTGTCATCAGAAAAGAGAGCAGATAGTTTAAGAAATTGAGGAACATATTTTTCCAATATTTTTGTCCTTTGTTTTTTCATTCCTGAGGTCAGACCCAATTTCAAACATGTTAGGCAGCTTTATAAATGTAACCACATGGACACCGTGCTTTAAAACCCATTCAGCTGTGTGGTCATCTGTTTCGTAGCATAAGGTTTTATGGGGATGAGGAAAGTAAAAGTCCATTAGGCAACTCTGCCAGCATTGTAAATAATTTACTTTACAGATATATCTGCTGATTTTTTTTAGGGCTCACTACGGTTTGGATAAGAATGCTGTTTAACTTCTAGCACCACTTCTTGTTCTGCTTCCATGTCATAAGAATTGCAGGATAAGAAAAAGAGTCCAAATCAAACAAATTTTATTTCATTTTTTGGCTAAAATATTCTGTACCCAAGTGGTTCCTCATGATCTCAGTTACAGAGGATCGGAGGATATAGGAAGGATTCTCATACTTCTTTTCACATGAGTAACAACTACTTTTGAAGTAACACATTTTAGGAAAAGCACAGCTGGAATAGCTAAAGGTAAGCCACAGTCTGGAAACCACAGATTACCTGCTTGCAGCAGAGAATCTCAGCTCATTAGATTGCTAACTCACAAACTCATTAGCTCTCTGCTCATTAAATACTTAGCTACCTTTCGTTCACTTCTCATCTTTCTGTTCAAGGTTTAGCTATGAAATTTCCTGTGCCTCTGCTCCTGTGCCTTGGGTTGGTTTTTTTTGTGTGTTTTTTTTTTTTTCTTCTTTTTTCGATTGTTTGTTTCTTTGTTTGTTTGGGTTTTTGTTTGCACGCATGTTTGTTGTTTGGAAATTTTTTGGCTTTTGTGTTGCATCAAATTTATGTGATGAAAACATTTAAATAAAATCAATCATTTAAATAAAAAACTCAATCGTCAACCTTTAGTGTACTTGGAAAAAAATAATATGACAGAACAGATTTGTTTCCAAATTTAATCCTTGTTTTTTTCTCCACCAAACTTGAAACCATATTTTCCTGAAATATCTAAAACTGCAAATTGGCTAGTGTGTGAAGGACTGATGCCTGTTCAGTTCAGGAATGCATGTTTCTGATTGGCAAAGAACTCAAGCTCTTGCTTGTAACATTAAAAACCTGAGTGTAGTTACTGCAATTGAAGGGATTAGTCATGCGCCAGAAGTGAAGCAGAGTGTGCTGCAGAAAACTTAAAACTGAAAGGGAAATTGCGACCTGTCAAAAAAGAAAAATGTTGAACTTAACTTTTTAAACTAGGATCACAAGTGCCAAAAGTGTGGCAACCTGCGGCCTGGAAAGCTTATTTGTGCTTGTATATGTTCTTCCCCAAAATCAGGAGGACTGAAATGCATTGTTATTTATATTTCATGAGTTTCCAAGTAGCTGATGAGATCAGTGTCCCACCATCCCAGATTTTTAAAGGGTTTAGTCTTCTGAAGGGCTGAAATGATTGTAAGCTGGGTAGGCAAAATATAGAAAGGTCAAATTTCCCTTTCTAAACAGACTCCATTTCAGAATTCTGGGATGGTAAGATGGTAACTTGCATTTCAGACAGAGCAACCACCCATCAACCTTCATATCCTATTTTCACAAAAGCAACATTTCCTGCTCAGCCTTTTCCAATAATAAACATGTTGGATACAATTCCCCTTTGATTTTGTGATGTAAAAAGGTAAGAAAAAAATTACTGATCAGAATTATGACAAAATAATAGAATTATTTGGGTCAGAAGGGATCTAGTTCTGCCTCCGCCACTGTGGGCAGGGATGCCACATACTAGACTTAGTAACCAATGGTTATATGTTTGATAATTAATTTTGGGTATTACAGTTTGCCAAAATGGTTATAGCTCCTTCTTCAAGAGAAAGGTGCCATAGAAACAGTGTTGTAATGTAAATCAGCTATCTTTTTGTTGTTGGTTTGGTTTGGTTTGGTTTGGTTTGGCTTGGTTTGGTTTGGTTTGGTTTGGTTTGGTTTGGTTTGGTTTGGTTTGGCTTGGTTTGGTTTGGTTTGGTTTGGTTTTTTTTCCTCTCTGAGCCTTAAGGTAGGACATCGTTATGATTTACAGAAGAATCATGTTTCCATGTTTTGGGGGGATAAGAATTCGCTATTGCAGTATTCTGTTTAAATTTCCCAGATTTGCTCCTGCTATTTTGACTCCAGAATGTTGTTAGTTCAACAAAAAGGTAGAAAATGGTGACAAGGGCAAGAAAGTAATAAAAATAGCATCAAATTAAGAGTAAATAAAATTATTTCAAAATCATCCCTGCAAGATCAGTAGTAGCCTACATCTCTAACAATATAAGAAGCAGAATGAAATTTGAGGGGAAAAGAGATGTGAGATAGGAAAAAAAAAATAAAATAAAAAAAGAAGGTTCTATAAAAATTCAGCTTATTAATGGGAGATACTGCAAGAGGGGAGTTCAGGGATTCATTATCTCAAAAATAGCAGTCCAAACTGACAGGAGTGGGTGAAAACTTCCTGACCCCATGGACTAGTGGATTTCACAGTTACTTGTATTTGTCTTTTTAAGAGTTAGGAGGTGTTGGGGGTAGGGGGGGAAAGGAAGGGAATAGCCTGCTCTCTGAAGCCTTGGGGCTTTTCTGAAACCATGGAAAGGAAGGAGAGGGAAAATGAAGCATAAACAAGCTAGAGCTCCTGCCCACGAATAACCAATAGAGACTAAAAATACTATTACAACTGTACAATAATTTAAGGTCATGGTATTCCCTTTTCTAAGTCTGTGAAAACCTGACCCACATAAGGCATTAAAATTCATAACACATGAAAATTAGGAACTCCTGGAAGCAGTTTCTCTTTCTATAAGTACAAATTTTCACTGCCTACGTCTAGCATTTAAAGGAAACCATCCAGATAATTAAAATGCCTATAAATGAAATGTCAAAGTTAAATGTTTTTCTTCTTTTTTCTTTGCCTTTTTTTAAAAAGAAAAATAAAAGAAAGGAAAAGTACTAATGTTTAGGGAAAATGAAACCTTTATTCTAAAATAGCATAGCTTATATCTTTGTAAAAGAGCAGAATAATTATGGTTTGCGAAGTTAAGTGGGTCCATAGGTCCAGTCATTTCACTGGCCAGTATATAAACCTTATGTGGGAGGGGATATTTATAATAAGTTTATATATTGTTTTAAATATTGCCATCATTTCATTATTTTAAACATGAGTCAGAGTGCATGTAGCTGTCACTCCAGAATTCTAGGAAGAAATTAATCATATACAGAGAAAAAATTAATAAAAAAGTCAGTATTTGGCAGCCTTCAGATTCCTTTTCATAACTCTCATTTTTCTCTGATAGATGGAACTGATGAAACAAGGAAATAAATCATGCACAATTAAAATGAGTAAAACCTGAAAAGGCTCCATCAGTGATTATGTTAAAGAAAATGGGAGGTGGAGGGAATTCAAACATGCGTTGGATTCCCTCATTTATCATTCATTGACACTGATACCTGAATTTTAATTGAAACCTCCCATGTGGTTGGTATCCGTCAGGATGAAGCAGGTTTTCAGCAGGAAGAGGCGAAATCTTTGTTGTGAGCTGGATTTCAAAACTGGGAGGAAGCAGTAATAGTCCTTCTTATCTGTTGCCATCATGGGAATGATCCTGGACCCTTGGAGGGTTCCGCTTCCCTTCTCATTATGGATGGAACTCAAATAATATAAAGCACTTTCTGTCTCCTTACTCTACCAGGTAAATGGGTATGTTACTCTTTATATTGTGGCAGCTATAACCCATTCCCAGAACCACAGCTGTGGTAAAGAATGGCAACATAATTCAGTAGTCAAAATATCCCTCAGTTCTTACAATTTGAACCAATATATTTAAACTGTATTTTTTAACTGTCATTTAAAAATTAGGGGTCGAGGTAGGTAAACAATAATACTAGTGCAAAATTTTCACCAGACCAAACCTCTCTGCATTATTTTTTCTGCTCATTTATGCAGTTTAATCGCTATCCATAAAGAATATTGTGGTAAGTAAAAAAAAAAAAAAAAAAAAAAACCAAAAAACCCCAAAAAAACCCCCAAAAAACCCCAAAAGGATCTTTTTAAAAGAGAATCCTTCTAAGAGAATCCTTCTTGTTGCTACTAAGGATAACAACACTACAAGATTTCAGAATGTTAAGGTCTTTTGAGAAAAGACCTTAGCCTTATATGGTCATATGGGAAAAGCAAAACAGAATAGAACCCTCTAAGTTTTGCTAAAGAACTAAACACCCAGGCTGATAAAGTTTAACAGATTCATTTCTTCTGTGGGTAAAGTGTCACCCTGATTGACCAGTTGGTTCCCCTTGTGTGGAATCTCATAGTTTTCTATTTCAAAACACTCATGCTATAACTGACTACTTTATTTCTGCGTCTTCTCTGCTTGGTGATGTAATACTGTGCAGAAAGTAGGTAGGAATTTAGTCCCAGTTCAGTTGGGATATGTGATTTTGGGTAACTAAATGCTTTTGGGTACCAAGGCTCCAGCAAGGAAATAGCTATTAAGAATAGTGTTGCATTTTCTCATCTTCTAAGAGATGGAGCAATTTTATCCTCCATTTTGCCCCTCCTTTTTCAGAAAGAAGGATGTGACTCTCATGGTTTCCACAGTATCAAAAGAAAACTCCATCATCTGACTAGAGTATTAGGTGAAAGAGTATTTTATGCTACAGGTGATACTGGAACAAGTCTCAAGTTACTGCAAAGAATACAGAGGAAGACATTACCAAGGTGAACTACTGAGATGTGGAAACTCAGTTCTCAGCAGTAGCTTAAGGGAATTAACTTCAAAGCTTAATACATTCAACAGCTTTACTAATCATTCATCAACTGGAAAAGGAAAACTAACCCAGCTGCTGAGAAACTAAGCTAAAATTAAAAAAAAAAAAAAATAAACAATACCAAAAAACAGTTTCCTTGCTTAATCGATACCACTTTACCATTTTTCAAGTATTCCAACTGTAAAATCGGGATAGTCTTTCTTATACCTGAAAATAATGCTGGGAGTGTAAGTATTCTCTTTCTCCTTTTTTTTCTTTTTAAATAAGTTTGGATCCTCTGTTAATGGATGTTAAACAAAAGGGTAGATAGGCAAGTGAATATAAAGAACTAAAAAAGATTTTTTCTTTCATAATCTTGACTGAATCCATGAAACAGAAACAGATTGGACTTTCCCTGTTACTTGCATGTAACAGAGAGGGGCTAGCTTTCAATCCAAACTCTTTATTTTTTTCCCATTACTATTAGACCTCTTGCATGAGGGAACATTTTAAGCCCCACTATTTTACCTTAAGAAAAATTGATACAAAAGAGAAAGGACTTTCCTGGGGTGATGAGCTATAGAGGGAAAGAATACAGATTTTTTTCTGTTCTCTGAAAGCTACAGAGTGAGCGGCATTGAAAAGCTACACTGGCAATAATATGTGATAATATAAAAAAAAAAGATTGCAGTTCTTGGTGGGAAAATTATTGGAATTTAATATTTGTGATCTGTATCTCAGTATTTCCCGATGTTCTTTTATCAGAAAATAAAGGAAGAGGAACCAGGAAAAAACAAATCCAAAAAACAACAAAACCCAAACCCTCCCCCCGCAAATAGCAATAAACCTTTATGAATAAAAAGTGGGAGAGTCTGACACCAACAGAAGATCTCTGCATAAAGCTTTAACAGATGTATCATGCAATGTGTAGAACTTGATCTTCATAGTCAGGATCTTGTGTATCAAACCATATGTATTTTCATGGCTAAAACCTCACTTCTTCTGGCTGTAGATGTCCTCATCCATAGGCTGGGAATGCTTAGCAACACCTGACAGTACAGTGTGAATCACAATGGGCTCTGTTTAGGTACCCCACTGCTGGAATTAGCACAATGGAAGAGTTTCACAAAGTTTGAGCATTGTAATTCATTTGAATTCAGATGCTTGTGGGTAGATTCACACAGACTAAGAAGTGGCTACAGGAGTTTAAATTAAAGGTGATGATAAATAGTGGTGTATTGAGTTGTGGGAAAGAGTCTAATGACGTGCCTTAAGGACTAACACTGGGTCCAGCTTTATCTTCTCTAATGATCTGTAAATGAGAGTCAATAGCACAGTTATTAAATTAATGGATGCAACTAAATTGGGAGGTGTTGCAAAGCCAAGTGAGGTGAGAAGAGCAATGTAAAAGGATATATGAGACATGGTGATAAAAGAACAATCCTCAACTCAGAGCTGTAGCGTGGGATGAAAAGCAGATGGAGGAGAGGTATGTACTTGAGGAGTAAGAGAGAAACACTTGGAAATTAGTTCTGCAAAAGGAAAAAATAGAAATCATATTGTTTAGCTGAATGGGTGCCAGTTTGCAATGTTATATAACACTTAGAGCAGACTGAAAAATGATAGATTCACTTCTGTTTGCATACACAGAGATGCTTTTTTGGGATAAGGTAGACAGGAACTTACATTTCTATTCCACTGCAAAGATTAAATGTTTTGAGCTGTGCAGGTAAGAGAAACTTTTGCCCAGGTGAAAATGTGTTTTCAAGCCTTGCTTTAGTTCCTCTTTTCTTGGTGAAAGATCAAGGATAAGATTCCTCAGAGTACTCAGGTATTTAGATAGATATGTGTCTAGTGAGATTTTCAAAACCATCTATGCATTGATTTTGATGGGAATTAGGCATATGTGAACAGTTGGAATACTCATTTGGTGTCTATTTTCCTCTTTACGTATGTTAATAGCTATATAAGTGTTTAAGCTACTTCTGAAAATGGATCTCAGCTATCTAAATGAATTGCGTCTTATGATGCTTAGGCTGAAATTGCTTTAAAAATCTAGGCATTAAAACCTGATTCCTGATATTTCACTCAGAGCTAAATGTCATCTCCCATAACACTGGTTGCCTAAAATTTTAGCCTCCTGTCTAAGCTGCTTGTCGAGGCTTTCTGTAATCAATGAAGGGAGTTAGATACCTCCAGAGTGTGATTCATCCTAATATGATGCCTAAGAGAGGTGACCCATTTCCACCTCTCCCTATTAACTGCAGAGACAAGCTAGATAATGATCCTTGCCCAGAATTCACTTTTAGCATAGATGAGGGAAAATCATCCCCACTGCTATGATTCTCAAAGGTAAACTCCAATCTGATTGATTTCAGGTTAACGTCACCTATAAAAATAGAATAAAGCTTTGATTTCATCAGAGAGATGTGGGACGTCTGTTACAAATATCCAGAATTATAAAAGAGAATATTCTATCATTGATACTGGTGCAATATTCAGCTGAGCAGTATTAATAGAAAGATTAAGCAGAAAGTTCAGTATGTTTCAGGCAGTATAAAATAATGCTTATTTTATCTATTTACCCTTAATATCTATTAAAGTATTTTTTAAGTGGTCAACCCTTTTTGTGGTTTTCTTTTTTTGGCAAGAGATATCTTTCACTCTAAACTAATTTTTAAATGGAGCTGGAAGTTCTGTGTCTGCTCATTGTCATTATCATGAATTTTAGAGTAATTGCAAGAAATGTTTGTTAGGCGTGTCCCTCTTGTGCATATAAAGTAAATAATACCCCTGTTGTCCCATTTATTTGTTATTCAGCTTTCAGCAAGGAATCTAAGCAAAATAGGATCTTTTTCCCAGATAAAAATAAGTTCCACAGGCAGAGCTTGGAAAGGGTAGAGAAACACACATAACTGAAGACAGCGCTGCCAGCATGGTGTTCTGCACTAGCAAACTGCCAAAAATAATAGCAACAGCTTTTCTTTTTCCATTTTCTATTTTTTTAAGGAGCTGGTTATAGAGGACCTTTTATGTTTAGACAAGAAAAAAATCTATACTAAATTCTTTTTAAACTTTGCTGCTTTGTTGTGTTTCTTTAAGTTTAGGTCCGCGGGGAGATGTACTGCCTGTGGTTTATGGAAGATGGCAAAGATATGATTAAATTAGCCCTTCTATTTCAGCAACAACATCTAGAAAGGTTGTCACAGTGCAGTAAATTCTTCCAATAGGATGTGGAGGGATTTTTGTTGCTGTTGGGTTTTCGGTTTTTTTAAATTATTGAGATAAATCATTATTCATTAGTAATACTAAATGCTTCCATACTAAAGAAGCATTTGTCCAAGGGAATAAGCCACTTTTATAGATAACAGCACCATTGATTCATTTTTTGGATATGACTATTTAGGCAAAAAGGGTTATGAAGGTTGTCCAAGGTTGCACATAAATTCAGAGAACAATGAAGGCTTGACAGTGACATGTATGCACATTGGCTTCACAGAAGAAGGAAAGAAAAATTTAGCTTTTGAGAAACAAAGTACACACTAAAACTCAGGTTTCATAGCAGCACAGTGAAGATTTTTGCATTCTCCTTTTTTTCTGCATCTATATTTTATTGCTGTCTTTTAAAAGAACTGTTTACTTTCACATAGCCATATGCTTTCATTTTTCTTCACAAAAAGAAAATAAAAAAAGAAAATCTCATCGTACCTTTCATGGCTATTACTCTGACAGCTTACTTATATACAGCAAGTAAGTTACAGAGCACTTAAAAATGTAGCTGCAAGGCTATGTGAGGACTGAAGTGTTGCAAAGATGAATCTATGCAGCATGAGTATTCCTTTTGGAAGTTTGGACACTGGACTTATAGTTCTACTCTGCACTAGTTTTAAGAATTAGACTTTCAGCAAAAATCTAAATCGGTTACAAACAAATAAATAACTTAACAGTGCTTGACTACTAATAGTTTTGACATGATATCTGCCTGGGCTTTATAAGTGACCGAAATATGGGAATGAGTTATGTTCCATGGCCCTTCTCTCATAATTGGGGACAAAGAGCCTTCTAAAGTTAAATATCTATTTATATCTATATCAGGACCGTTAATCTGAAGATGATACCCTTATGCCATCTAAATGATTTGTTGCCTAAAGATATAATGCTATCAAATGCATGGACATTTACCCATTCTGCATACACAAATTCAGGTTCTAAACAATGCTCTTGACACATTGAATTCGTATGGGTTAGTTCAGTAGGATCTAACATACACAAATAACGTCTCTAGAGCTTTTTGAGAATTCTCTAGGGCTTTTTTTCTATTCCACAGTTCAAGGCATCTTTGGGAAATTAATTTCCTCTAAATTTGGATTGACTTGTCAAGTGTCCATTAAAGAAGAAGGAATACAATGATTCCATCATAACCCTTCTTTTATGTACTTTCATAAGGAAGCTTTGCACTTAATTAGCTACTTATGATGGAGAGAATGCTGCATTTTGAGAAATGAAAGCACAGGATATGTAAACACTTACTGAAATGAGCAATTCACTGCAGATATGAAAAATTATTGCCTTTCACTTAAGATCTTGAAGGGCACTCAATTATTATTCTACATGGCATTAATGTACTTATTGGTATAGCGAAAAAATGCACTTTACTATTATTTAGATTAAACCCTTTTTCCTCTTTCTGCATGTATTTCTAGTTTTTCAGGATGTTATGAAGTCTTTTTAATGTATAAGCTCCTTCCTTAATTGTTTGTTTGAGTCTTTCAAGTCCTCACGACAGAAAAGAGAAGAAAGGAATATGAGACCAAAGCCTTAAAATACATAAGATAAAAGCTGGAATTGAATTATTATGGTCTCTTCTGTAGTGGTTGTAGGCTGTTTAATTACTATTATTATTGACTAGTTTCCAAGTACATATCTTTAAATGACATCTTTTTCCTTCATCATTGTATGGTAAGCAAAATTGTGGCCAAGAAAATGCACAATTGGTTATTTGTGTCACTCCCATGGATTTTAGCTGCAGTTTAGGGCAGTCTGGGCTCTGAAATTGGGACTGAAAATCCAGGCTCAAATAAGCACACTAAGAAGATGAAAAAGGATGAAGGAGATACTATTAACAGAAAAGGTTTGAGATGACTCTTCAAACGAGAACTCTCCTTGGGATCAGAAGATTTAATTCCTTTCACTGCATTTCAGTCTTTGAATGTTGGAGATGAGTGTTGATGGAAGAAGTGACTCTGAATTGTATGGGTTACATCTTTATGTCAAATGGAAAAAGTGATTGAAAGAGTAAGGAGGTGGTGGGGAAGAGGCCTGTATTTGACCAATGTTCACTGTGCCCTTAACAGTGTTTCACAGGAAAATAACAGAAATTAAAAGGTAGAGGTGAATATCCACCAGCCTAGGAAAAATTCCGGATCTCTGATAGTCTTGTACTTTTTTTTCATTACAGTGTTAGACCACACTATATTATATTCACAGTTTTTAGCATCTGAGACAGCTAGACAGAAGCTCATGCAGTTGTTTGACTCCAGTTTTAAATTAAAACTCTTTTTGACAAGCATCACCTAAATTGTTTTTGAAAAATCTCAATCTGCAGTATTAAACAATAACTAAACCCAGTCTCCACTTGAGTTCAGTTTGATAGATATTGGATTAGGCCCTTAAGATGCAGCGCTGCAGCCTCTACTTAGTTCATTAAGGGCACGATCCAATGCCCAGTGACATCAATAAGAGTTTTGGTATTGATTTCACTAGTTTTTTGATTGCACTGTAAATCCCCGATCCAAGCAAAGCTCTTAAGCCTGTGCTTAAATTCATTGCTGGATCCAGTCACAGATAAACGCCTGTTCTAGTTCTCTAGATTCTTTGTGCAGTTTGTCTTTTATTGCTGTGATTAAAATGGTGAATGAGGACAATACTTTTACAAACTCTCTGAGGTGTATAGAGATGAAAGTTACTTCCCCAACTGTTTTCCTGCAGGAAAGAGCACAGGATGGATCGTGGCAGATCTATGGACTCTCCAAGCTCAGAAAAATGTATCACAAAATATTTCATTAAGGCTGAATGTTATTTCATTTTGACTGTTTTCAGACCCCTAAATTGTTAAAAGAATTGAGGACTATATTGCACAAACTGAAAGGAAAAGAAAAAAAAAATCACCACTAACCCACAAGTTGAAGAGAAGTTAGCTCAGGAAGGAAAAGCTTTAGATCTTAGGTTACAATAGAGCTGCAAATACTGACAAATGACAAAGCATGAACTCTGAGCAGTGTTAGACTCGTCTAATTTTATAGATTTTAACATAATTATCAATGCTTTCCTTTCAGCTATTATGCCATTTTAATTGCATGCAGCTTATTTCTATGGTTTATAGAGCTATATTTGCAACAAGGAAATGAAAGAAGGAAAATGAAAATGGAAGAATTATGCTAAAGAATCTACTGAGTTCTGAATCAGTGCCTTTTACTTTATCTGTGATTCATTTTTTTCTGTTTTTGACTTTATACTGATGGCTATTATAGGTCAATGAGTGTCTAGGTGTTTTTTCTGCTGAAGAAGTCACTTTGCAAAATTTTCAAGCTTCAAAACTTCTGAAATGTCACTTGTTAAAGTTATATTTTCCATTTCTTCATTTTTTAAATTTGTCTAAATAAGCAAGGAAACTTTTCCATTGTCTTCTGTGTCCCTTTCATTCATGCCATGGTTTTGTGGCCCCTCCCTACTCCAGATAGATGTTCAGCACTCCCCCAGGAAACTGAGAAATTTCTGAGGCCCTCTAGAAACCACCTCACTCAATGCATTTGTCTCCATTTTTTCCCTCATGCAGTAAAGTTAATTCATTTTGTTTTGCTCTATGGGAATATATTTCAAAGCAGCTGCATCTCTATTCATTTTAGTTTGGTGTCACTGATGCTGGGGTTTACTTCTTGGGTGGAGTTCTTCCTCTCCTCTTGCCTTGACACTTCAGCAGCCGAGGAGCTTCATCGTAACTCATGTTATTACAAAGAGGCCAAAAGGAATTATTAATTATTTATTATTGTTTATTGCCAAACTCTGTAGGGCAAAACCATGGCCCACAATGAGTGTGCAAAGCATCTACTGCAAGAGGAGCTCACCTTTGTCTGGAGCATTCCAGGCACTACAGGGGATGTACCGAATGCTATGTCACCTAAACACAATACGTGCCAGAATTTGTTCTGCCCTTGCTCCAAGCCATGCAGTTGCTGTTGAGCTATGAGCCAAAAATAATAAGCTCTGGTGGGAGGGAGGCTGAATTATCTTGGGCTGCACAACACAGAAAATCCACCACACAGCTTTTAAATTGGCGCTCGCTCGTGCCTCACGCCGCGGTCAGAACTGTCTCATACCTGCCCCAGATCAGCGAGGCAGATTGATCTTGGTACATACATAACTGTTAATAATAATGGTCTGTTTCAGTGCTTTTATTGCAACAATGCTATATTTACCCTCCAGGAGCTGCTATCAGAATCTTGTCCCCTGTTTATATGTACATGTATAAATATACTGACTGCCAGCAGGTGTGCTGAAGAAAAATAGTAGGGTTAGAAAATGTCTTGCAGATAAGAATTTCTTTTTAAATGTTAATTTTTAAGACTTCTCCCCCTCTTCCCCCAGTATATCTGACTGTAAACTTCATCTTTAAACTTTTTTTTATTGTTATTATCACTATCATAGCTAGAGCACATACAGGCAGAACATCAGTTTAGTGTGACCTTTCTGAAATCATAAGCAATTCTTTCTCTTTGTCATAGTGATAATAGAATGGATCAGATACTTCCTGAAGACATTATAATAGAGTTCAGCTGTCTAAGCTGTACACTAATGAAAAATGTAAAATCCATCTCTTCTCTACAGTGGTCTCTAGTAGAACAGAGGCGCTGTCTTGCAGAGAGCTTTCCATATGGTACATTAGGAACTCTGATATTTCTTGTACTGTATGGCAGATTTCACCATGGGCAGGACATTCTTTTTTCTTTCCATTCTTTATGCCACTTCTATAAAGACATGAATGTATTAACTAACAAGCTTTTATCTACCTTACCCATTCTTTGCTAACTTCCTTTGCAATAGCAAACTACAGTGGGATACATGAGACAGCAGAGGACTGTGATAAATGTGTAATTCCTTTGACTTTTCATACTAATCTAATCCTTCAGCAGGTGTAAATCAGTGAAGCTCCACTTACTTCACTACACTTTTTCAGCCACAACAGTTGAACACCTATTGTTTACTGCTTAAGGAGATTATTGGTTTGATTTTATATTTATGTGGGGCAAAAAACAAAGGAAAGAATGTTAAACATTATGAATTAAATTTTTCGTAGAAAAAAAAAAAATAAGGCCTTATATTGAAATTTCTGTAAACAGGGCTCTTTTGTCCATTAGTTCAACAAAGATAATATTGCTAGTAAAGATGGTTGATTTTCAAGTATTCAAGGCCAGATTGAATGGGGCTTGGAGCAAGCTGGTGTAGTGCAAGGTGTTTCTGCCCACAGCAAGGGGCTGGAACTAGAGGATCTATAGAATCCCTTCCAATTAAAATCATTCTATATATATAAGATTTTCCTCTATCTACTTAAACAAAACAAACAACTAAACAAAAACCCCACAAACAATCAAACAAACAAAGAGCATGTTCTCTCTTTTCTTTTGTCTTTCTTTTTCTTTTTAACAGAATGCCATCAATGTAATTTCCTTCTTTTCCTTTTCACCTTTCAGTTTAGTGATTATCCAGGAAAAGAAGATAGTAAAAGATGAAGGAATATATTGTTTTAACTAAGAATTTTATTAAATAAAAATGACCAATAAGCTTTTGCATTTGGATTGAAAATAATACATTTTGTTTCATAATCTGTCCAAACAGGCAGATTTTTAAAAGTTTTTCCTTCTATAATGTCCTCATTAGTTTGAATACTTTCTGTGATTCCAAGCAGAGACTTAAAAAAATACTGTTTCTTACTGGACACTCTATTTTTAGGGCAGTTCTAATTTCTGTGCTAATCTCTGGTAAAACTGCCAATAAGACTGCTGATTAGTGTCCATTTTGATGGGTTATTTCTTATCTATATCTTGATGTATTAGCTTTAAAAAAAAAAGGAAAGGTCACTGTTCCTGGTACACTTGTGTATATCTCACATTTCTGGAATAGCATTTAAGTAACTATTTTGTACAACACTTCTTAGAATGTGCTTAATTATGAAAGGTGCAATGTCAAACTGGATTTTGAGATTGGATTCTCCACCTCTGCCACTAGTTTCATGTTTTATTTTGCTTGTTTCAATGGGCTTATTTTCTTTTATACCTAGTTTTTAAATTCAGCTTGTGTATCAAAAAACATCACATCAGCTATGATAATACCTGGCCACTGTGGTTTCCATCTGGATTTTCTCTGTTGCTTCCTCTGAAGGCTCAGCTCTGGTTGGGCAGCATTTCTGTGATTTTGGCCAGACATTATGAGAAAAGAATATGATTGAGATCTGGTTACTGACCCTGCATGAGATAAAAGTGATCAATCTGTTACAGTTGTTTGCATGGCTAGTCAGAAAAATAACAACTCTTTTTGCAAGTCAAAGGAGCTAATGTTAGGGTAGCTGAAAAATAAGATTTTGTTTTGTGAAAAATGCAATCATATACATAGTTCAATGTGTCATTAGCTATTTCAGATTTTACACTAAAATTCCAAAATTCCCTTCAATGGTTTTGTAAAGTTCTTTCAGTTATGCTATTCATGAGACACACATTCAGAAAAAAACCCCTAAAAAATCTGGAATAAGAATTTTGTTACATGTCCACCAAAAATAAATGTCATAATGAATGTCATGATCCAGAATAACAAGTGTTCTAAAGGTCAAAAGAGTGAATTATGCCAATGAAGGCATCAGCTCACACTCCAAACCATATGGCCCTGATTTCATCTATCCAGTGAACTGCTAGAGAAACTGGACTGCTGATGGAGTGAGAAAAACTTGATAATTGCTAGTCTGTTTAATCACACATGGAAAGTCATTAATTCTCAACCAGCTCAAGTCTTAGAATCATAGAATGATAGAATAAGCGGTGTTGAGAAGGATCTACTGGGGTCACTGAGCCAAAATCCTGGTCCTGCACAGACACTCCAAGAATCTGAGTTCAAGAAGTGTTTAGACAGTGCTCTCAGCCCGTGGTGTGATTCCTGGGGTGTCCTGCATAGGGCCAGGTGTTGCACTCCATTATCCTGATGGGTCCCTTCCAACTCATTCTATTCCTATTCTATTCTATTCTATTCTATTCTATTCTATTCTATTCTATTCTATTCTATTCTATTCTATTCTATTCTATTCTATTCTATTCTATTCTATTCTATTCTATTCTATTCTATTCTATTCTATTCCCACCATGTGCCTGAGAGCATTTTCCAAACATTGCTTGAACTCTGTCAGGTTTGGTGCTGTGACCAGTGCTCTGAGGAGCCTTTTCCAGCGCCCAGCCACCCTCTGGGTGAAGAACCTTCTGCTGAAATCCAAATTAAACCTCTCCTGACTCCTCTCCATCCCATTTCCTTATGCCCTGTCGTTGGTCATCACAGAGAAGCAATCAGTGTCTGCCTCTGCACTTTTCCTCATTTTGAAGACCCTAATGAGATCTCCCCTCAGTCTTGTCTTCTCCAGGCTGAGCAGACCAAGTGATTTGAGCCATTCCCCAGGAATCCTCACCTCCAGGCCCTTCCCCATACTTGTAGCCCTCCTTTGGACACTCTCCAATGGCTTAATATATTTTTTTAATATTTTGTCACCCAAAACTATCCCAGCACTTGAGGTAAGGCAGCTCCAACCCAGAGCAGAGAGGGACAATCCCCTCCCTTGCCCAGCTGACAATTCTGGGTCCAATGCTCCCCCAGGACAGGGATGTCCCTCCTTGCTGCCAGGGCACTGTTGACTCATACCCAGGACTGCCACTGATCAGGACCCCCAGGTCCATTTCCAAAGCTCTGCTCCTCAGTCCCTTGTTTCCCAGTTTACACACACAACCAAAGTTTCCTCAGGTGCAGGATCTGGCACTTGCCAAATTCTTAAACTTCACATGGTTGCTGAGGCCCCATTGATCAAGGTTTCTGCCCTCAATAGCGAACATCTCCTCACAATTTAGTGTTATTGGCAAACTTAATTAGTATTTTTTCAGGCCTCCAAGTTCCTAATGAAGATGTTGAAATGAAATGGGTTGAGGATGGAGCCCTGAGGAACCCCACCAGTGACAGGTCACCAGTCTGATGTCACCCTGTTCGCTATGACCCTTTGTGCCCAACCCATGAGCCAGCTGCTCACCCATTGTTTAACATGATTATCCAGCCATGTGCTGGATATGTCCCAGTGACAATCAGCATCAAAAACTTTACTGAAATCTAAAATATTGCATGTGCTGCTTTTCCTAGATCATTTGGATGGGTTGCCCCTGTCACAGAACAAAATCAGATCTGACAAGAAGGACTTTCCCCTCACAAAGCTGTGCTGGATGCGATCCACGCCTGTGCTGTGCTCCAGGTGTTTTTCAACACCTCCTAAAGTGAGACAGGCCAACCAAAATCATGTGAAGAAAACATGGGAAGGATTGACCCCAGCTGCAGTTTGGAGTGGAGAAGAGGTCAGTTTGTGTCCTTGTTGCCTAAATGTGTGTCATAAAGACCTTTACTTGTTTCACACACTTTTAGTAAGAAAAGACAGCAGAAAAAATCACCATCAACACTAAAATTCTTACACAGGTCTCCATTGACTTGTTTTGAAAAAAAAAAAAACAAACCCAAAAAACAAACAAAAAACCATCAACAACAACAACAAAACCCAAACCAAGCAAAAAAACAAAAAAAAAAAACCAAAAAAAAAAACCCACCCAAAATACAAACCAAAACCCAAACAATAAAACAACGGTAAAAAAACTCAAAATTACCCCTAAACATAAAAAGGTCTATGTGCTTTCTGCATTGCTGCTGTTTCAGGAAAGGAAATGAAGTCTGAATGCCCTCCTTTGCATCTGAAAAACACTGCAGGAATGAAGCATGAGAAGAAAATAAAAAATTAATTTTCTCCAGACAAAGGCAAGAGAGCATTTTTGTACTATGGAACTTTCAAAAGATAAGTCTTTATTTGCTTTTTGTTACTCCTAAGCTGCAGTAAATTCTAGGAGTAATTAAAAAGCATATCCCTCTCAGTCTGAGAAATTAATTTCGATACCATTTCCACAC